>NC_072771.1:13937001-14174220 GCF_022539595.1 Amphiprion ocellaris | reverse complement strand
TTTTGTTAACAGTTCTGACAAACACTGGACTAATAAGTCATTTTGCACTAGTTTTAAGTCCATTTGGGCAATTTTTGTTGTGTTCTGGGCATGCTTTTGAGTAATTATAGACATTTTTTGATAATTTTGGAATAGTTTTGAGACATGTTGGACAAATATTGAATCATTTTGCACAATTTTCGAGACATTCTGAACAGTTTTGAGTCTATTTGGACACATTTCTAACGCATTTTTGTCTTTAAGATCTGACATAAAATAATCTTTCTTCAGAATTAATGTTGCTGCTAATCATTGACAAATCCCAGACTGTGATAATGAAAATAAAAAAAACAAAAACCTTTAGTATGTTGAAAATAATCACGTTTTAAAAAAACAACCACCGCAGCATCATGTGACCAAACTGGTATTTAAAATCCTGAAAATGATTGAATATTTGGTCATTATGATCAGGACTGTTGTTGGTTAAAACATTTACTCAGTGAAAGTAGAAAATAATATTTACATAAAATATAACAGGACGTGTGGCACAAAACATTTGATAGAAACCGACATGTATTTTGTTGTTTATTTTTATTTGTAGTTCATTTATTGATTTTTTCTCGTTATTTTTTAAAATTTGATTGTTTTATTTTTTTTAGCTTTTTTCTATGAATTTAATTAGTTTTGTTATTTTACTATAAAATTTCGTTATTTTACTATAAAATTTTCTGTTTAACGTTTTCTAACTTTCAAATTGGCTTGTTTTCTCACAGAGCTCATGTTGGCTTCAGGTGAATCACATGAGCGCTGTGAGGAGGTCTGTTCATCTAAGTGGGCCTACATTTTGAAGGAAACATGTTTTCGATGCTTCTTGAGCTGCTAATTTTTTTCCTTCAAACTACAAGGAGGAAAGGTGGAGATTGCATCCTGTAAATCATTTGAAGGCTCTTGTGAAGGCTCTTCCCACCGCTGACAAGAACCGGGCGACTGCAGTTTCCTTTTTTGGATGAGCCATCGCGTTCACATGCTTTTTAAAAATATTCACAACAATGTGATCAAAAGACGGATCTTCTGGTGTCAGTGCTGCTTCCATCAGCTTGTCTGCTGAGCCAAACACCCTGTGAAGATCTTTCACGATGGCTTTGGGTATTTTGTCTATCTTCTTGATTGTTCCGTCGCCTGGGATCTTGATGTCGTCCAGCGGCAGCTTTTTCAGGCGCTTCAGGACGGCCTGGAGGTCGTCTATGGTGAACAGCTTTCTGGATTTGGCCAGGGATTTAGTGATCACCATCTGAAGCAGAGCGCTGATGACAGGATGAAGACTTGACGTTTCAGCCTCAACCTCAGACTGAAGATCTGATGTTTTAGACTCAGGTTGAGGAGCAGCGATGAAGTTGGTCATTGGTTCTGACTCTTCATACACTGATGTCAAGCTGCAGAGAGACTCTGAGGGTCTGAGGGCTACAACTGGTGTAGAAACAACAGCCTCATCATCCCTGCAGATTGATGCAGAACCTGCAGCATCGCTGGGACCTGGACCAGGACTCGGTTGGGCTGCAGGAATCTGTGGTTCTTCAGGTGGGGTCGTGATTGTGATGAAGAGCTCTGAGATGTCCTCTAGAGCTCCGGCCACTGCCTCACTGTGAGCCGTTTCCAGCGACAGCTCTTGAACACAAAATAAGATATTTTGTAGGTATTTTCCCACGACGTCTTCTGTCATGGCGTACAGGACTTCAGGGGAAGAGGGAAGCTGAGTGCCGACCACCGGCTTATTGATCTTGGACAGGACGGTGTCGGACAGACATCTTCTTGGAGGAGCGACGGGCATGTAATATGTACGACCAACCATCAGATGATTGTATATTTTATCAGTCAGTTCCCTTGTTAACTTCCTGATCTGTTCGTTGAGTCTTTCCTGCACTTTTCTCTGTTTTCCAGCTTCGCCTGTCTGGTCAAAAATGTCGTACAGTTTGTCAAGAGCAGGTTCGATGGAGTCAAACTCCACTGAAGCCTGATCTTTACTGGACTGTGTTGGTGTGACGACCAGGTAGCTCGGTGAAGGTGTTGCCCTTGGAGTCAACCTGGGAGACTGTGGAACACTTCCAGGTAAAGTGAATTCTTCGTCAGTGCTTTGGATCAGAGACTGATCGGACCTCTGTTTCAGATCCACGAGGAACTCTGAATCTTTTTTCTTCCAGGCATTCTTCAGGTCTGAAATCATTTTTTCAAACTGCCTTTTAGCAGCCTTGGAAAAGTGACCGTGTTGTTTTTCGCGAGCAGTTATTTTGGTGCCGGCCGACGAAAAAAAGTTTTGGACCTTCCTGGCGATCAGGCCCATGTTAAAATGAGTTCTGGGAGATTTTTTAGGAGACGCAGCTCCACTTCCAGACTCACATATGTGCATGTCATGGAGTATAGTTGTCAGAATATCAGCTGCAACACGTTCAGCCGAGGGAGTGCTGCTGAGGGCCGGGGGAACCCCCTGAGCCTCTCCTGAGACCACATCTGACACTGAGGACCATTTCTCCAGAATGCCCTTCATAGAGTTGGTCACTGAAGGAACAGAGATTTTGGACTTTATGCTTTCGATGCTTTCGTCCAGGTGACTGTACCTGTACGGCTGTCTGCAGCACAATCTGCTCAGCCTCACCGCACATCTTCTCAGACATGCGGCAGAGTGAGACACTATCCGACGAAGGGTTTCAATGCTGAACTTGGTGCCGCTGACGTAAACGGCAGGTTCTGGAGGCAGAACTGGACTGTTGTTGGCCAGAGCCAGAGCAGAGTTAACCCTCTCTGAAACCTCCATCTCCACCAGCTCAGTCAGCTGTTCGGCACTTTCACACTTTTCCGACGGGACACCGAGAGCCCAGGCGATGCTGCCGAAGAGGGAGTCTCCCAGGGAAACGTAGAAGTGCCCGCTGTCAGCAGTCCTGGACTCTTCAAGGATTTTAAGGGTAATTTTCAGGGTCTCGGCAGCAAGACTCTGAATTATGTTGGTGAACACGTCGATCAGAACAGCGACCGTTGAAACGTCCAGCGTCTCTGTTGCTAACATGTTCCACTGAAGCTCAGAGATCTTCTGAATGCATCTGGTCACTATTGGCAAGATCTCCTCTCTGGAGAGAGTGATGGTTTCCACTGGTGGCTCAGTCTGGTCCACTGGATCCATTGGTGGTTCTGGCTGGACCAGCGGAGATGGATCTTTGGAAGATGTTTTGTGAATGGGAGGTTTAGCCGATGTCTGTTCTGTCGGTGGTTCTGGTTCGTCCAGATTCACAAAGAACACTTTTCGAGAGTGTCGGTCACCGGTATTTTACATTTGTCCTCATCATCGATGTTCATTGCAAGGGTATCCTCTGATTCAGAGTTGGTCATATAGTCAGTCAGCCTCAATGCAGCCATTTCTTCAAAGTTCGTGTCTTTCGGTAAATCAAACTTGTCGATGGTAGAAAGTTCTTCTTCCTCTAAGATGCGTCGGTTCAAGGTTTTCTCTTGAAGTCAGCTGAGTTGTTCTGGAGGAGAATGTGATTGGAATCCAGACGTCGTTCCAAATTTATAGACCTTGGGACATCACTGATGACATCACAAGAGTGACATCAATTTAAGAATCATGAGCATGTACAATGCAGCCCTTTGTGACATCATGTGAAATCACAACTAGGCCTCTATATGGACATCACACACACACACACACACACACACACACACACACACACACACACACACAACACACACACACACACTCCTCATGGTTGAGTCATCATTGTGTGTAGATCAACACATGCAAAATAAATATTTTAAATAAAAATAATAATTAAAAAAAAAAAAACTTAAAGGTGATTATTGGACCTGAAAATAAAATTGTCCATTTTAGTTTTGGGTTAGTTTGTGTTAAAGTTGTGTTTCTACTAGGAATGAACACAAGTTAATGTAAAGAGACACAAGTCCTCATCATTTTTAGACAGTTTGTATGTCATTTTTACACGTTTTGAGTCATTCTTGACTTTTCTTGAGTCACTTGGACATGTTTTGAGTAGTTTTTGTCAAATTTTGAGGCACTTTAGATTTTTGGGGGGTAGTATGAAACAGCTTTGAGACATTTTGGACAAATATTGAGTCATTTTGTACAATTTTTCGAGATATCCTGAACAGATTTGAGTTTATTTGGACAAGATTTGGCTTGTTTTGGACAAATATTGAGTCACATTTTTTTTGAACACATTTTTAGTTGTTTTGGGAAAATTTAGAGTTTTTTGTCATTTGGTCAACAGCTTTGAGAAATTTTGGACAAATTTTGAGTCCCTTCTGAACAGTTTTGAGTCTATTTGGGCAAGGTTTGACTAATTATGGATATTCTAACAGTATTTTAGAATAATTTTGAGACATATTGCACAAATATTGAATCATTTTGTTCAAATTGTGAGTTACACATGTTGCATTCAAGACAAAAAGGGAAACCAACGTGCAAAATAACATGCAACATAATGTACAGTGTGTGTGTGTGTGTGTGTGTGTGTGTGTGTGTGTGTGTGTGTGTGTGTGTGTGGTGTGTGTGTGTGTGTGTGTGTGTGTGTGTGTCAGAGGGACTAATGCATGCATGGATGGTTCGGTGTGATCACAACAGCAGCACTTCAGAGACTTCAGGACCAATGAAAAAGTCAACAAACTGACCTTTAAAGGGTTAAAATCCAGAAAATTAATGAATATTTGGTTTTTAAAATCAGGACTGATGTTGGTTAAACAATAAGTTTGGTGTAATTTGTTGAAATTGTTGAGTTGTTTTATGAATTGTCATTTTGGACAGTTTTGAGTCTATTAGGACAGTTTGTTTCTGGGCAAATTTTTAGTAATTTTGGGTATTTTTTGTAATTTGGTCAAAGGTTTTGAGACATTTTGGTCAAATATTGTGGCATTTTACTCAAATTTTGAGTCTTTTAGGACATTTTTTTTGTTTCTGGTAGGTTTTTGAGTAATTGTGGACATTTTAAAATAATTTTGGAATAGAGACTGTTTAGACAAATACTGAATCATTTTGCACAATTTTTTGATTAATTCTGAACAGTTTTGAGTGTATTTGGGCAAATTTCGAGTAATTACGGACATTTTCCAAATCATTTTGGAATAGCTTTGAGACAAACTGCACAAATAATGTGGCATTTGCACTAGTTTTAAGTCTATTAGGACAATTTTAGTTGTTCTGGGCATGCTTTTGAGTAATTATAGACATTTTTTGATAATTTTGGAAATAGTTTTGAGACATTTTGGGCAAATATTGAATCATTTTTGCACAAGTTTTGAGTCATCCTGAACACTTTTGAGTCTATTTAGACAAATTTCGAGCATTTCTGAGAATTTCTCAAATCATTTTGGAACAGTTTTGAGACATAGTGTGCAAATAATCAAGCATTTTGCACAGGTTTTTTGGCATTTTCGGCACTTAAAAGTTTTTCGGTTTTAAATCTATTAGTACAATTTTTAGTTGTCTTGTGCAGATTTTTGAGTGATTGTGGACATTTTAAAATAATTCTGGAATAGTTTTGAGACTGTTTGGGAAAAATATTGAATCATTTTGCACAATTTTCGAGTTATTCTGAACAGTTTTGATTCTATTTGAACAGGTTTTGAGTTGTTTGGGGGCAAATTTTCAGTCATTTTGAATATTTTTTTTGTTCTTTTGTTAACAGTTCTGACAAACACTGGACTAATAAGTCATTTTGCACTAGTTTTAAGTCCATTTGGGCAATTTTTGTTGTTGTTCTGGGCATGCTTTTGAGTAATTATAGACATTTTTTGATAATTTTGGAATAGTTTTGAGACATGTTGGACAAATATTGAATCATTTTGCACAATTTTCGAGACATTCTGAACAGTTTTGAGTCTATTTGGACACATTTCTAACGCATTTTTGTCTTTAAGATCTGACATAAAATAATCTTTCATCAGAATTAATGTTGCTGCTAATCATTGACAAATCCCAGACTGTGATAATGAAAATAAAAAAAACAAAAACCTTTAGTATGTTGAAAATAATCACGTTTTAAAAAAACAACCACCGCAGCATCATGTGACCAAACTGGTATTTAAAATCCTGAAAATGATTGAATATTTGGTCATTATGATCAGGACTGTTGTTGGTTAAAGCATTTACTCAGTGAAAGTAGAAAATAATATTTACATAAAATATAACAGGACGTGTGGCACAAAACATTTGATAGAAACCGACATGTATTTTGTTGTTTATTTTTATTTGTAGTTCATTTATTGATTTTTTCTCGTTATTTTTTAAAATTTGATTGTTTTATTTTTTTTAGCTTTTTTCTATGAATTTAATTAGTTTTGTTATTTTACTATAAAATTTCGTTATTTTACTATAAAATTTTCTGTTTAACGTTTTCTAACTTTCAAATTGGCTTGTTTTCTCACAGAGCTCATGTTGGCTTCAGGTGAATCACATGAGCGCTGTGAGGAGGTCTGTTCATCTAAGTGGGCCTACATTTTGAAGGAAACATGTTTTCGATGCTTCTTGAGCTGCTAATTTTTTTCCTTCAAACTACAAGGAGGAAAGGTGGAGATTGCATCCTGTAAATCATTCGAAGGCTCTTGTGAAGGCTCTTCCCACCGCTGACAAGAACCGGGCGACTGCAGTTTTCTTTTTTGGATGAGCCATCGCGTTCACATGCTTTTTAAAAATATTCACAACAATGTGATCAAAAGACGGATCTTCTGGTGTCAGTGCTGCTTCCATCAGCTTGTCTGCTGAGCCAAACACCCTGTGAAGATCTTTCACGATGGCTTTGGGTATTTTGTCTATCTTCTTGATTGTTCCGTCGCCTGGGATCTTGATGTCGTCCAGCGGCAGCTTTTTCAGGCGCTTCAGGACGGCCTGGAGGTCGTCTATGGTGAACAGCTTTCTGGATTTGGCCAGGGATTTAGTGATCACCATCTGAAGCAGAGCGCTGATGACAGGATGAAGACTTGACGTTTCAGCCTCAACCTCAGACTGAAGATCTGATGTTTTAGACTCAGGTTGAGGAGCAGCGATGAAGTTGGTCATTGGTTCTGACTCTTCATACACTGATGTCAAGCTGCAGAGAGACTCTGAGGGTCTGAGGGCTACAACTGGTGTAGAAACAACAGCCTCATCATCCCTGCAGATTGATGCAGAACCTGCAGCATCGCTGGGACCTGGACCAGGACTCGGTTGGGCTGCAGGAATCTGTGGTTCTTCAGGTGGGGTCGTGATTGTGATGAAGAGCTCTGAGATGTCCTCTAGAGCTCCGGCCACTGCCTCACTGTGAGCCGTTTCCAGCGACAGCTCTTGAACACAAAATAAGATATTTTGTAGGTATTTTCCCACGACGTCTTCTGTCATGGCGTACAGGACTTCAGGGCAAGAGGGAAGCTGAGTGCCGACCACCGGCTTATTGATCTTGGACAGGACGGTGTCGGACAGACATCTTCTTGGAGGAGCGACGGGCATGTAATATGTACGACCAACCATCAGATGATTGTATATTTTATCAGTCAGTTCCCTTGTTAACTTCCTGATCTGTTCGTTGAGTCTTTCCTGCACTTTTCTCTGTTTTCCAGCTTCGCCTGTCTGGTCAAAAATGTCGTACAGTTTGTCAAGAGCAGGTTCGATGGAGTCAAACTCCACTGAAGCCTGATCTTTACTGGACTGTGTTGGTGTGACGACCAGGTAGCTCGGTGAAGGTGTTGCCCTTGGAGTCAACCTGGGAGACTGTGGAACACTTCCAGGTAAAGTGAATTCTTCGTCAGTGCTTTGGATCAGAGACTGATCGGACCTCTGTTTCAGATCCACGAGGAACTCTGAATCTTTTTTCTTCCAGGCATTCTTCAGGTCTGAAATCATTTTTTCAAACTGCCTTTTAGCAGCCTTGGAAAAGTGACCGTGTTGTTTTTCGCGAGCAGTTATTTTGGTGCCGGCCGACGAAAAAAAGTTTTGGACCTTCCTGGCGATCAGGCCCATGTTAAAATGAGTTCTGGGAGATTTTTTAGGAGACGCAGCTCCACTTCCAGACTCACATATGTGCATGTCATGGAGTATAGTTGTCAGAATATCAGCTGCAACACGTTCAGCCGAGGGAGTGCTGCTGAGGGCCGGGGGAACCCCCCTGAGCCTCTCCTGAGACCACATCTGACACTGAGGACCATTTCTCCAGAATGCCCTTCATAGAGTTGGTCACTGAAGGAACAGAGATTTTGGACTTTATGCTTTCGATGCTTTCGTCCAGGTGACTGTACCTGTACGGCTGTCTGCAGCACAATCTGCTCAGCCTCACCGCACATCTTCTCAGACATGCGGCAGAGTGAGACACTATCCGACGAAGGGTTTCAATGCTGAACTTGGTGCCGCTGACGTAAACGGCAGGTTCTGGAGGCAGAACTGGACTGTTGTTGGCCAGAGCCAGAGCAGAGTTAACCCTCTCTGAAACCTCCATCTCCACCAGCTCAGTCAGCTGTTCGGCACTTTCACACTTTTCCGACGGGACACCGAGAGCCCAGGCGATGCTGCCGAAGAGGGAGTCTCCCAGGGAAACGTAGAAGTGCCCGCTGTCAGCAGTCCTGGACTCTTCAAGGATTTTAAGGGTAATTTTCAGGGTCTCGGCAGCAAGACTCTGAATTATGTTGGTGAACACGTCGATCAGAACAGCGACCGTTGAAACGTCCAGCGTCTCTGTTGCTAACATGTTCCACTGAAGCTCAGAGATCTTCTGAATGCATCTGGTCACTATTGGCAAGATCTCCTCTCTGGAGAGAGTGATGGTTTCCACTGGTGGCTCAGTCTGGTCCACTGGATCCATTGGTGGTTCTGGCTGGACCAGCGGAGATGGATCTTTGGAAGATGTTTTGTGAATGGGAGGTTTAGCCGATGTCTGTTCTGTCGGTGGTTCTGGTTCGTCCAGATTCACAAAGAACACTTTTCCGAGAGTGTCGGTCACCGGTATTTTACATTTGTCCTCATCATCGATGTTCATTGCAAGGGTATCCTCTGATTCAGAGTTGGTCATATAGTCAGTCAGCCTCAATGCAGCCATTTCTTCAAAGTTCGTGTCTTTCGGTAAATCAAACTTGTCGATGGTAGAAAGTTCTTCTTCCTCTAAGATGCGTCGGTTCAAGGTTTTCTCTTGAAGTCAGCTGAGTTGTTCTGGAGGAGAATGTGATTGGAATCCAGACGTCGTTCCAAATTTATAGACCTTGGGACATCACTGATGACATCACAATGACATCATTTAGAATCTGAGCATGTACAATGCAGCCCTTTGTGACATCATGTGAAATCACAAACTGGCCTCTTATGACATCACACACACACACACACACACACACACACACACACACACACACACACACACACACACACACACACACACACACACACACACACACACACACACACACACACACACACACACTCCTCATGGTTGAGTCATCATTGTGTGTAGATCAACACATGCAAAATAAATATTTTAAATAAAAATAATAATTAAAAAAAAAAAACTTAAAGGTGATTATTGGACCTGAAAATAAAATTGTCCATTTTAGTTTTGGGTTAGTTTGTGTTAAAGTTGTGTTTCTACTAGGAATGAACACAAGTTAATGTAAAGAGACACAAGTCCTCATCATTTTTAGACAGTTTGTATGTCATTTTACACGTTTTGAGTCATTCTTGACTTTTCTTGAGTCACTTGGACATGTTTTGAGTAGTTTTTGTCAAATTTTGAGGCACTTTAGATTTTTGGGGGGTAGTATGAAACAGCTTTGAGACATTTTGGACAAATATTGAGTCATTTTGTACAATTTTTCGAGATATCCTGAACAGATTTGAGTTTATTTGGACAAGATTTGGCTTGTTTTGGACAAATATTGAGTCACATTTTTTTTGAACACATTTTTAGTTGTTTTGGGAAAATTTAGAGTTTTTTGTCATTTGGTCAACAGCTTTGAGAAATTTTGGACAAATTTTGAGTCCTTCTGAACAGTTTTGAGTCTATTTGGGCAAGGTTTGACTAATTATGGATATTCTAACAGTATTTTAGAATAATTTTGAGACATATTGCACAAATATTGAATCATTTTGTTCAAATTGTGAGTTACACATGTTGCATTCAAGACAAAAAGGGAAACCAACGTGCAAAATAACATGCAACATAATGTACAGTGTGTGTGTGTGTGTGTGTGTGTGTGTGTGTGTGTGTGTGTGTGTGTGTGTGTAGGTGTGTGTGTGTGTGTGTCAGAGGACTAATGCATGCATGGATGGTTCGGTGTGATCACAACAGCAGCACTTCAGAGACTTCAGGACCAATGAAAAAGTCAACAAACTGACCTTTAAAGGGTTAAAATCCAGAAAATTAATGAATATTTGGTTTTTAAAATCAGGACTGATGTTGGTTAAACAATAAGTTTGGTGTAATTTGTTGAAATTGTTGAGTTGTTTTATGAATTGTCATTTTGGACAGTTTTGATTCTATTAGGACAGTTTGTTTCTGGGCAAATTTTTAGTAATTTTGGGTATTTTTTGTAATTTGGTCAAAGGTTTTGAGACATTTTGGTCAAATATTGTGGCATTTTACTCAAATTTTGAGTCTTTTAGGACATTTTTTTTGTTTCTGGTAGGTTTTTGAGTAATTGTGGACATTTTAAAATAATTTTGGAATAGAGACTGTTTAGACAAATACTGAATCATTTTGCACAATTTTTTGATTAATTCTGAACAGTTTTGAGTGTATTTGGGCAAATTTCGAGTAATTACGGACATTTTCCAAATCATTTTGGAATAGCTTTGAGACAAACTGCACAAATAATGTGGCATTTGCACTAGTTTTAAGTCTATTAGGACAATTTTAGTTGTTCTGGGCATGCTTTTGAGTAATTATAGACATTTTTTGATAATTTTGGAAATAGTTTTGAGACATTTTGGGCAAATATTGAATCATTTTTGCACAAGTTTTGAGTCATCCTGAACACTTTTGAGTCTATTTAGACAAATTTCGAGCATTTCTGAGAATTTCTCAAATCATTTTGGAACAGTTTTGAGACATAGTGTGCAAATAATCAAGCATTTTGCACAGGTTTTTTGGCATTTTCGGCACTTGAAAGTTTTTCGGTTTTAAATCTATTAGTACAATTTTTAGTTGTCTTGTGCAGATTTTTGAGTGATTGTGGACATTTTAAAATAATTCTGGAATAGTTTTGAGACTGTTTGGGAAAAATATTGAATCATTTTGCACAATTTTCGAGTTATTCTGAACAGTTTTGATTCTATTTGAACAGGTTTTGAGTTGTTTGGGGGCAAATTTTCAGTCATTTTGAATATTTTTTTTGTTCTTTTGTTAACAGTTCTGACAAACACTGGACTAATAAGTCATTTTGCACTAGTTTTAAGTCCATTTGGGCAATTTTTGTTGTTGTTCTGGGCATGCTTTTGAGTAATTATAGACATTTTTTGATAATTTTGGAATAGTTTTGAGACATGTTGGACAAATATTGAATCATTTTGCACAATTTTCGAGACATTCTGAACAGTTTTGAGTCTATTTGGACACATTTCTAACGCATTTTTGTCTTTAAGATCTGACATAAAATAATCTTTCATCAGAATTAATGTTGCTGCTAATCATTGACAAATCCCAGACTGTGATAATGAAAATAAAAAAAACAAAAACCTTTAGTATGTTGAAAATAATCACGTTTTAAAAAAACAACCACCGCAGCATCATGTGACCAAACTGGTATTTAAAATCCTGAAAATGATTGAATATTTGGTCATTATGATCAGGACTGTTGTTGGTTAAAGCATTTACTCAGTGAAAGTAGAAAATAATATTTACATAAAATATAACAGGACGTGTGGCACAAAACATTTGATAGAAACCGACATGTATTTTGTCGTTTTTTTATTTTGAGTTCATTTATTGATTTTTTCTCAAGTTATTTTTTAAAATTTGATTGTTTTATTTTTTTTAGCTTTTTTCTATGAATTTAATTAGTTTTGTTATTTTACTATAAAATTTCGTTATTTTACTATAAAATTTTCTGTTTAACGTTTTCTAACTTTCAAATTGGCTTGTTTTCTCACAGAGCTCATGTTGGCTTCAGGTGAATCACATGAGCGCTGTGAGGAGGTCTGTTCATCTAAGTGGGCCTACATTTTGAAGGAAACATGTTTTCGATGCTTCTTGAGCTGCTAATTTTTTTCCTTCAAACTACAAGGAGGAAAGGTGGAGATTGCATCCTGTAAATCATTCGAAGGCTCTTGTGAAGGCTCTTCCCACCGCTGACAAGAACCGGGCGACTGCAGTTTTCTTTTTTGGATGAGCCATCGCGTTCACATGCTTTTTAAAAATATTCACAACAATGTGATCAAAAGACGGATCTTCTGGTGTCAGTGCTGCTTCCATCAGCTTGTCTGCTGAGCCAAACACCCTGTGAAGATCTTTCACGATGGCTTTGGGTATTTTGTCTATCTTCTTGATTGTTCCGTCGCCTGGGATCTTGATGTCGTCCAGCGGCAGCTTTTTCAGGCGCTTCAGGACGGCCTGGAGGTCGTCTATGGTGAACAGCTTTCTGGATTTGGCCAGGGATTTAGTGATCACCATCTGAAGCAGAGCGCTGATGACAGGATGAAGACTTGACGTTTCAGCCTCAACCTCAGACTGAAGATCTGATGTTTTAGACTCAGGTTGAGGAGCAGCGATGAAGTTGGTCATTGGTTCTGACTCTTCATACACTGATGTCAAGCTGCAGAGAGACTCTGAGGGTCTGAGGGCTACAACTGGTGTAGAAACAACAGCCTCATCATCCCTGCAGATTGATGCAGAACCTGCAGCATCGCTGGGACCTGGACCAGGACTCGGTTGGGCTGCAGGAATCTGTGGTTCTTCAGGTGGGGTCGTGATTGTGATGAAGAGCTCTGAGATGTCCTCTAGAGCTCCGGCCACTGCCTCACTGTGAGCCGTTTCCAGCGACAGCTCTTGAACACAAAATAAGATATTTTGTAGGTATTTTCCCACGACGTCTTCTGTCATGGCGTACAGGACTTCAGGGCAAGAGGGAAGCTGAGTGCCGACCACCGGCTTATTGATCTTGGACAGGACGGTGTCGGACAGACATCTTCTTGGAGGAGCGACGGGCATGTAATATGTACGACCAACCATCAGATGATTGTATATTTTATCAGTCAGTTCCCTTGTTAACTTCCTGATCTGTTCGTTGAGTCTTTCCTGCACTTTTCTCTGTTTTCCAGCTTCGCCTGTCTGGTCAAAAATGTCGTACAGTTTGTCAAGAGCAGGTTCGATGGAGTCAAACTCCACTGAAGCCTGATCTTTACTGGACTGTGTTGGTGTGACGACCAGGTAGCTCGGTGAAGGTGTTGCCCTTGGAGTCAACCTGGGAGACTGTGGAACACTTCCAGGTAAAGTGAATTCTTCGTCAGTGCTTTGGATCAGAGACTGATCGGACCTCTGTTTCAGATCCACGAGGAACTCTGAATCTTTTTTCTTCCAGGCATTCTTCAGGTCTGAAATCATTTTTTCAAACTGCCTTTTAGCAGCCTTGGAAAAGTGACCGTGTTGTTTTTCGCGAGCAGTTATTTTGGTGCCGGCCGACGAAAAAAAGTTTTGGACCTTCCTGGCGATCAGGCCCATGTTAAAATGAGTTCTGGGAGATTTTTTAGGAGACGCAGCTCCACTTCCAGACTCACATATGTGCATGTCATGGAGTATAGTTGTCAGAATATCAGCTGCAACACGTTCAGCCGAGGGAGTGCTGCTGAGGGCCGGGGGAACCCCCTGAGCCTCTCCTGAGACCACATCTGACACTGAGGACCATTTCTCCAGAATGCCCTTCATAGAGTTGGTCACTGAAGGAACAGAGATTTTGGACTTTATGCTTTCGATGCTTTCGTCCAGGTGACTGTACCTGTACGGCTGTCTGCAGCACAATCTGCTCAGCCTCACCGCACATCTTCTCAGACATGCGGCAGAGTGAGACACTATCCGACGAAGGGTTTCAATGCTGAACTTGGTGCCGCTGACGTAAACGGCAGGTTCTGGAGGCAGAACTGGACTGTTGTTGGCCAGAGCCAGAGCAGAGTTAACCCTCTCTGAAACCTCCATCTCCACCAGCTCAGTCAGCTGTTCGGCACTTTCACACTTTTCCGACGGGACACCGAGAGCCCAGGCGATGCTGCCGAAGAGGGAGTCTCCCAGGGAAACGTAGAAGTGCCCGCTGTCAGCAGTCCTGGACTCTTCAAGGATTTTAAGGGTAATTTTCAGGGTCTCGGCAGCAAGACTCTGAATTATGTTGGTGAACACGTCGATCAGAACAGCGACCGTTGAAACGTCCAGCGTCTCTGTTGCTAACATGTTCCACTGAAGCTCAGAGATCTTCTGAATGCATCTGGTCACTATTGGCAAGATCTCCTCTCTGGAGAGAGTGATGGTTTCCACTGGTGGCTCAGTCTGGTCCACTGGATCCATTGGTGGTTCTGGCTGGACCAGCGGAGATGGATCTTTGGAAGATGTTTTGTGAATGGGAGGTTTAGCCGATGTCTGTTCTGTCGGTGGTTCTGGTTCGTCCAGATTCACAAAGAACACTTTTCCGAGAGTGTCGGTCACCGGTATTTTACATTTGTCCTCATCATCGATGTTCATTGCAAGGGTATCCTCTGATTCAGAGTTGGTCATATAGTCAGTCAGCCTCAATGCAGCCATTTCTTCAAAGTTCGTGTCTTTCGGTAAATCAAACTTGTCGATGGTAGAAAGTTCTTCTTCCTCTAAGATGCGTCGGTTCAAGGTTTTCTCTTGAAGTCAGCTGAGTTGTTCTGGAGGAGAATGTGATTGGAATCCAGACGTCGTTCCAAATTTATAGACCTTGGGACATCACTGATGACATCACAATGACATCATTTAGAATCTGAGCATGTACAATGCAGCCCTTTGTGACATCATGTGAAATCACAAACTGGCCTCTTATGACATCACACACACACACACACACACACACACACACACACACACACACACACACACACACACACACACACACACACACACACACACACACACACACACACACACACACACACACACTCCTCATGGTTGAGTCATCATTGTGTGTAGATCAACACATGCAAAATAAATATTTTAAATAAAAATAATAATTAAAAAAAAAAAACTTAAAGGTGATTATTGGACCTGAAAATAAAATTGTCCATTTTAGTTTTGGGTTAGTTTGTGTTAAAGTTGTGTTTCTACTAGGAATGAACACAAGTTAATGTAAAGAGACACAAGTCCTCATCATTTTTAGACAGTTTGTATGTCATTTTACACGTTTTGAGTCATTCTTGACTTTTCTTGAGTCACTTGGACATGTTTTGAGTAGTTTTTGTCAAATTTTGAGGCACTTTAGATTTTTGGGGGGTAGTATGAAACAGCTTTGAGACATTTTGGACAAATATTGAGTCATTTTGTACAATTTTTCGAGATATCCTGAACAGATTTGAGTTTATTTGGACAAGATTTGGCTTGTTTTGGACAAATATTGAGTCACATTTTTTTTGAACACATTTTTAGTTGTTTTGGGAAAATTTAGAGTTTTTTGTCATTTGGTCAACAGCTTTGAGAAATTTTGGACAAATTTTGAGTCCTTCTGAACAGTTTTGAGTCTATTTGGGCAAGGTTTGACTAATTATGGATATTCTAACAGTATTTTAGAATAATTTTGAGACATATTGCACAAATATTGAATCATTTTGTTCAAATTGTGAGTTACACATGTTGCATTCAAGACAAAAAGGGAAACCAACGTGCAAAATAACATGCAACATAATGTACAGTGTGTGTGTGTGTGTGTGTGTGTGTGTGTGTGTGTGTGTGTGTGTGTGTGTGTGTAGGTGTGTGTGTGTGTGTGTCAGAGGACTAATGCATGCATGGATGGTTCGGTGTGATCACAACAGCAGCACTTCAGAGACTTCAGGACCAATGAAAAAGTCAACAAACTGACCTTTAAAGGGTTAAAATCCAGAAAATTAATGAATATTTGGTTTTTAAAATCAGGACTGATGTTGGTTAAACAATAAGTTTGGTGTAATTTGTTGAAATTGTTGAGTTGTTTTATGAATTGTCATTTTGGACAGTTTTGATTCTATTAGGACAGTTTGTTTCTGGGCAAATTTTTAGTAATTTTGGGTATTTTTTGTAATTTGGTCAAAGGTTTTGAGACATTTTGGTCAAATATTGTGGCATTTTACTCAAATTTTGAGTCTTTTAGGACATTTTTTTTGTTTCTGGTAGGTTTTTGAGTAATTGTGGACATTTTAAAATAATTTTGGAATAGAGACTGTTTAGACAAATACTGAATCATTTTGCACAATTTTTTGATTAATTCTGAACAGTTTTGAGTGTATTTGGGCAAATTTCGAGTAATTACGGACATTTTCCAAATCATTTTGGAATAGCTTTGAGACAAACTGCACAAATAATGTGGCATTTGCACTAGTTTTAAGTCTATTAGGACAATTTTAGTTGTTCTGGGCATGCTTTTGAGTAATTATAGACATTTTTTGATAATTTTGGAAATAGTTTTGAGACATTTTGGGCAAATATTGAATCATTTTTGCACAAGTTTTGAGTCATCCTGAACACTTTTGAGTCTATTTAGACAAATTTCGAGCATTTCTGAGAATTTCTCAAATCATTTTGGAACAGTTTTGAGACATAGTGTGCAAATAATCAAGCATTTTGCACAGGTTTTTTGGCATTTTCGGCACTTAAAAGTTTTTCGGTTTTAAATCTATTAGTACAATTTTTAGTTGTCTTGTGCAGATTTTTGAGTGATTGTGGACATTTTAAAATAATTCTGGAATAGTTTTGAGACTGTTTGGGAAAAATATTGAATCATTTTGCACAATTTTCGAGTTATTCTGAACAGTTTTGATTCTATTTGAACAGGTTTTGAGTTGTTTGGGGGCAAATTTTCAGTCATTTTGAATATTTTTTTGTTCTTTTGTTAACAGTTCTGACAAACACTGGACTAATAAGTCATTTTGCACTAGTTTTAAGTCCATTTGGGCAATTTTTGTTGTTGTTCTGGGCATGCTTTTGAGTAATTATAGACATTTTTTGATAATTTTGGAATAGTTTTGAGACATGTTGGACAAATATTGAATCATTTTGCACAATTTTCGAGACATTCTGAACAGTTTTGAGTCTATTTGGACACATTTCTAACGCATTTTTGTCTTTAAGATCTGACATAAAATAATCTTTCATCAGAATTAATGTTGCTGCTAATCATTGACAAATCCCAGACTGTGATAATGAAAATAAAAAAAACAAAAACCTTTAGTATGTTGAAAATAATCACGTTTTAAAAAAACAACCACCGCAGCATCATGTGACCAAACTGGTATTTAAAATCCTGAAAATGATTGAATATTTGGTCATTATGATCAGGACTGTTGTTGGTTAAAGCATTTACTCAGTGAAAGTAGAAAATAATATTTACATAAAATATAACAGGATGTGTGGCACAAAACATTTGATAGAATCCGACATGTATTTTGTTGTTTTTTTATTTTGAGTTCATTTATTGATTTTTTCTCAAGTTATTTTTTAAAATTTGATTGTTTTATTTTTTTTAGCTTTTTTCTATGAATTTAATTAGTTTTGTTATTTTACTATAAAATTTCGTTATTTTACTATAAAATTTTCTGTTTAACATTTTCTAACTTTCAAATTGGCTTGTTTTCTCACAGAGCTCATGTTGGCTTCAGGTGAATCACATGAGCGCTGTGAGGAGGTCTGTTCATCTAAGTGGGCCTACATTTTGAAGGAAACATGTTTTCGATGCTTCTTGAGCTGCTAATTTTTTTCCTTCAAACTACAAGGAGGAAAGGTGGAGATTGCATCCTGTAAATCATTCGAAGGCTCTTGTGAAGGCTCTTCCCACCGCTGACAAGAACCGGGCGACTGCAGTTTTCTTTTTTGGATGAGCCATCGCGTTCACATGCTTTTTAAAAATATTCACAACAATGTGATCAAAAGACGGATCTTCTGGTGTCAGTGCTGCTTCCATCAGCTTGTCTGCTGAGCCAAACACCCTGTGAAGATCTTTCACGATGGCTTTGGGTATTTTGTCTATCTTCTTGATTGTTCCGTCGCCTGGGATCTTGATGTCGTCCAGCGGCAGCTTTTTCAGGCGCTTCAGGACGGCCTGGAGGTCGTCTATGGTGAACAGCTTTCTGGATTTGGCCAGGGATTTAGTGATCACCATCTGAAGCAGAGCGCTGATGACAGGATGAAGACTTGACGTTTCAGCCTCAACCTCAGACTGAAGATCTGATGTTTTAGACTCAGGTTGAGGAGCAGCGATGAAGTTGGTCATTGGTTCTGACTCTTCATACACTGATGTCAAGCTGCAGAGAGACTCTGAGGGTCTGAGGGCTACAACTGGTGTAGAAACAACAGCCTCATCATCCCTGCAGATTGATGCAGAACCTGCAGCATCGCTGGGACCTGGACCAGGACTCGGTTGGGCTGCAGGAATCTGTGGTTCTTCAGGTGGGGTCGTGATTGTGATGAAGAGCTCTGAGATGTCCTCTAGAGCTCCGGCCACTGCCTCACTGTGAGCCGTTTCCAGCGACAGCTCTTGAACACAAAATAAGATATTTTGTAGGTATTTTCCCACGACGTCTTCTGTCATGGCGTACAGGACTTCAGGGCAAGAGGGAAGCTGAGTGCCGACCACCGGCTTATTGATCTTGGACAGGACGGTGTCGGACAGACATCTTCTTGGAGGAGCGACGGGCATGTAATATGTACGACCAACCATCAGATGATTGTATATTTTATCAGTCAGTTCCCTTGTTAACTTCCTGATCTGTTCGTTGAGTCTTTCCTGCACTTTTCTCTGTTTTCCAGCTTCGCCTGTCTGGTCAAAAATGTCGTACAGTTTGTCAAGAGCAGGTTCGATGGAGTCAAACTCCACTGAAGCCTGATCTTTACTGGACTGTGTTGGTGTGACGACCAGGTAGCTCGGTGAAGGTGTTGCCCTTGGAGTCAACCTGGGAGACTGTGGAACACTTCCAGGTAAAGTGAATT
This sequence comes from Amphiprion ocellaris, assembly GCF_022539595.1. NCBI lineage: Eukaryota > Metazoa > Chordata > Actinopteri > Pomacentridae > Amphiprion > Amphiprion ocellaris. The sequence goes on along the minus strand of NC_072771.1, from coordinate 14,155,114 downwards.
CTTCGTCAGTGCTTTGGATCAGAGACTGATCGGACCTCTGTTTCAGATCCACGAGGAACTCTGAATCTTTTTTCTTCCAGGCATTCTTCAGGTCTGAAATCATTTTTTCAAACTGCCTTTTAGCAGCCTTGGAAAAGTGACCGTGTTGTTTTTCGCGAGCAGTTATTTTGGTGCCGGCCGACGAAAAAAAGTTTTGGACCTTCCTGGCGATCAGGCCCATGTTAAAATGAGTTCTGGGAGATTTTTTAGGAGACGCAGCTCCACTTCCAGACTCACATATGTGCATGTCATGGAGTATAGTTGTCAGAATATCAGCTGCAACACGTTCAGCCGAGGGAGTGCTGCTGAGGGCCGGGGGAACCCCCTGAGCCTCTCCTGAGACCACATCTGACACTGAGGACCATTTCTCCAGAATGCCCTTCATAGAGTTGGTCACTGAAGGAACAGAGATTTTGGACTTTATGCTTTCGATGCTTTCGTCCAGGTGACTGTACCTGTACGGCTGTCTGCAGCACAATCTGCTCAGCCTCACCGCACATCTTCTCAGACATGCGGCAGAGTGAGACACTATCCGACGAAGGGTTTCAATGCTGAACTTGGTGCCGCTGACGTAAACGGCAGGTTCTGGAGGCAGAACTGGACTGTTGTTGGCCAGAGCCAGAGCAGAGTTAACCCTCTCTGAAACCTCCATCTCCACCAGCTCAGTCAGCTGTTCGGCACTTTCACACTTTTCCGACGGGACACCGAGAGCCCAGGCGATGCTGCCGAAGAGGGAGTCTCCCAGGGAAACGTAGAAGTGCCCGCTGTCAGCAGTCCTGGACTCTTCAAGGATTTTAAGGGTAATTTTCAGGGTCTCGGCAGCAAGACTCTGAATTATGTTGGTGAACACGTCGATCAGAACAGCGACCGTTGAAACGTCCAGCGTCTCTGTTGCTAACATGTTCCACTGAAGCTCAGAGATCTTCTGAATGCATCTGGTCACTATTGGCAAGATCTCCTCTCTGGAGAGAGTGATGGTTTCCACTGGTGGCTCAGTCTGGTCCACTGGATCCATTGGTGGTTCTGGCTGGACCAGCGGAGATGGATCTTTGGAAGATGTTTTGTGAATGGGAGGTTTAGCCGATGTCTGTTCTGTCGGTGGTTCTGGTTCGTCCAGATTCACAAAGAACACTTTTCCGAGAGTGTCGGTCACCGGTATTTTACATTTGTCCTCATCATCGATGTTCATTGCAAGGGTATCCTCTGATTCAGAGTTGGTCATATAGTCAGTCAGCCTCAATGCAGCCATTTCTTCAAAGTTCGTGTCTTTCGGTAAATCAAACTTGTCGATGGTAGAAAGTTCTTCTTCCTCTAAGATGCGTCGGTTCAAGGTTTTCTCTTGAAGTCAGCTGAGTTGTTCTGGAGGAGAATGTGATTGGAATCCAGACGTCGTTCCAAATTTATAGACCTTGGGACATCACTGATGACATCACAATGACATCATTTAGAATCTGAGCATGTACAATGCAACCCTTTGTGACATCATGTGAAATCACAAACTGGCCTCTTATGACATCACACACACAAACACACACACACACACACACACACACACACACACACACACACACACACACACACACACACACACACACACACACACACACACACTCCTCATGGTTGAGTCATCATTGTGTGTAGATCAACACATGCAAAATAAATATTTTAAATAAAAATAATAATTAAAAAAAAAAAACTTAAAGGTGATTATTGGACCTGAAAATAAAATTGTCCATTTTAGTTTTGGGTTAGTTTGTGTTAAAGTTGTGTTTCTACTAGGAATGAACACAAGTTAATGTAAAGAGACACAAGTCCTCATCGTTTTTAGACAGTTTGTATGTCATTTTACACGTTTTGAGTCATTCTTGACTTTTCTTGAGTCACTTGGACATGTTTTGAGTAGTTTTTGTCAAATTTTGAGGCACTTTAGATTTTTGGGGGGTAGTATGAAACAGCTTTGAGACATTTTGGACAAATATTGAGTCATTTTGTACAATTTTTCGAGATATCCTGAACAGATTTGAGTTTATTTGGACAAGATTTGGCTTGTTTTGGACAAATATTGAGTCACATTTTTTTTGGACACATTTTTAGTTGTTTTGGGAAAATTTAGATTTTTTTGTCATTTGGTCAACAGCTTTGAGAAATTTTGGACAAATTTTGAGTCCTTCTGAACAGTTTTGAGTCTATTTGGGCAAGGTTTGACTAATTATGGATATTCTAACAGTATTTTAGAATAATTTTGAGACATATTGCACAAATATTGAATCATTTTGTTCAAATTGTGAGCTACACATGTTCCATTCAAGACAAAAAGGGAACCAACGTGCAAAATAACATGCAACATAATGTATAGTGTGTGTGTGCGTGTGTGTGTGTGTGTGTGTGTGTGTGTGTGTGTGTGTGTGTGTGAAATGCTTTGTAGATCTGCTCTTATCTATCCAGTTGCCTGCACAAGCTGTTGATCAATGTAATTTTTGCTGCATAAAATATTACCTCATTTAGGCCTAATATTAAAGGAATAGCCTCATGTCCACAGTGTGCATATTTAGCACATCTTATACAATTGCCTTTCCTCCAGATGCAGCGGCAGCTTACTGGTTTGAATGTTTTTAACACATGACTGAATACCGATCTTATTGAATGGTACGCTGCCTGTCAGTCGACACACAAACCACCTGCTGCAGTGCTGCTGCTGCCACCAGCTATCTGCAGGTATCTGTTTATAGAGATTAGTGAAAGTGCTGATGATGCAAGGAGCTTTGGTTACGGCCTTTCTTACAACTCTTACACACCCTAATGCACTAAATTGAATTAAGCAAGCACTTGTCTCGGATGACAAGTTCTAAACCGCAGATTTTTTTTTATTTATCCAGTTGTATTTAGCTTCAGATTTTACTTTTGTTGAAAAAAGGAAATAATTGCCCAGGTCCACACCCTGGTGACCTGTTAGCTGGCTATAGGCATTACTTTGTTAACAAGAAAACGAGAGAGACTTTTCCGAGTTTGGTGTTAACCAGATTAGCACTAGCTTACTGACTAATTGTTCTGTTTCTCTTCCTCTTTGTTTTTCTGTTTTATGAAGCATTATAGTCATAACTCTGTGTGAAGTAAAACATCTTTCTGATTCATTTGAGTATGTTCAATTTGAAACTTGAGTCCTTCTAATGTTTACCTTACAAATGTTGCGACAAAAAATAAAATATCTACACTACTAGTCAAAAGTTTAGTCACACCTTCTCATTTAATGGTTTTTCTTTATTTTCATGACTATTTACATTGTAGATTCTCACTGAATGCATCAAAACTATCAATGAACACATATGGAATTATGGAATAAACAAAAAAAATGTGAATTAAGTCAAAACATGTTTCATATTGTAGATTCTTCAAAATAGCCACCCCTTGCTCTGATTACTGCTTTGTACACTCTTGGCATTCTATGGATGAGCTTCATGAGGTAGTCACCTGAAATGGTTTTCCAACAGTCTTGAAGGAGTTCCAGAGATGCTGAGCACTTGTTGACCCTTTTGCCTTCACTCTGTGGTCCATCTCATCCCAAACCATCTGGATTGGGTTTAGGTCAGGTGACTGTGGAGGCCAGGTCATCTGATGCAGCACTCCATCACTCTCCTTCTTGGTCAAATAGCCCTTACACAGCCTGGAGGTGTGTTTGGGATCATTGTCCTGTTGAAAAAGAAATGATGGTCCAACTAAACATAAACCGAATGGGATGGCATGTCACTGCAGGATGCTGTGGTAGCCATGCTGGTTCAGTGTGTCTTCAATTTTGAATAAATCCCCAACAGTGTCACCAGCAACGCACCCCCACACCATCACACCTCCTCCTCCATGCTTCACGGTGGGAACCATGCATGTAGAGACCATCCAACTTCTGCAGCACAACTGATAGTCTCAACCCCATTATGAAGGCAAGAAATTCCACAAATTAAACTTGACAATGCACACCTGTGGAGTGAAAACCATTTCAGAGCTCATCGAGAGAAGGTGAAGACTGTACAAAGCAGTAATCAAAGCAAAGGGTGGCTATTGTGAAGAATCTAAAGTATAAAACATGTTTTGACATTTCACACTTTCTTGTTTACTACATGATTCCATGTGTGTTCATTCATAGTTTTGATGCATTCAGTGAGAATCTACAATGTAAATAGTCATGAAAATAAAGAAAAAACATTAAATGAGAAGGTGTGTCCAAATTTTGGACTGGTAATGTACCTCTGAGACATATCTGAGCAACCTTCCAGTTTACAGATCTGAAAGTCAAAGTATTTCATCACCTCACTGGTAACTGAAGCTACGTATCCTATCCAATGAAGCATTGCATTGCTTTAGCACAGGGCTTATTTTGATGTGAATGCCTGCTTTAACAGAATAACAAACAATAACAAACTCACTTGAGAGCTTTAGTTTGTCTTGCTTCAAGCTGTGCAGGTGGTGACTGACTGATGCGTCTTAATTGGTGCTTACTGGAGTTGTCTGTGCCTACTGCTGAGATTGGTTAGTACTACATATACTTTACACAACTCAGCTACTGCTGATGACATCTTCCATACATACTTTCTGCCTTCAACATTCCAAGGACCAGAGGAGACAACATGGGGTCTTTGCTATATATGTTCATATGCCAGTGTCAGTGACAACACACTGATCATTGCTTCTCAGCTTGTGGAGGCTGTGTCTAAATGCAGTTTGATTTATCGACTTCATGTACAATGTTTTGATGTTACTTCTTTGTTTGTATATCAGTGTTAACACTTATTATCGTCGGAAAACAGCATATGATATATCATACGAGCTGGTTGATTTTTCTTTCTGTGTGTTGAAAAAATAGCACAAAAGAAGACAACACCATGTTCACAAAAAACAAAACATGCCATGATTTCATAAACTATGCATAAATATAGTATATTTGTGCTTGACACACGTTAAGACCTGAAAAACTCAATAGTTTGGACAGGGAAAAGTCCATAGCAGTAAACACAGAGTTCATGTAATTTTTCACTGTTAAACAAATATTTAGGTCAAAATGAAAAAAGTCTGATAAGGAAAACTACTTTAACTTAGACATAGCATGCAAACACTATAAAAGAATGAACACAATGCATTCAAAGGAATGTAATTCTAAAGAAATATATATTTCCCCTCACCAAGTTCGATTGTATGATGCCTCAATTGTCACAATTGACAAAAAAAATCAACATTTGTTAGTAGAACAGAGTCATAATTCAAGACCTTAATTTATTTGTCAGTCTTTCCATGTGTCTCTCTGAGTCTTAAGCCTGAGGTGTGCTGTGGCATGCATGGTGTGAGAAATCAGGTCCTGGTGACCTGCCAAGCCCGTCGTCAAACAAAGAATTGATGCACTGCCCTCTGGGCTTTTCCTGCCCATCTCTACACAGACTAGTATGAAAGCACTGCAGCCAGGAAAGATTACATGTCTTCTTTAAAACCTTCCTCTGTCTCTGCCAACATCTACAAAAACAGCAGGCTAGGAGTCAGGAGACATGGGGGGATTCTCCATAATAAAATGCTTTGTAAGAAACACAGATTCGGAGTTAAGCGTCATTCCCAGTAGGAACGCAAACTCCTCTGCCTCTAAATGACAATTTAGATGGTGAATGTTATTTTATAGGGGTGACAAATTGCAGGTATCTCTTGTGGCTTTGGGTGAGCGTTTCAGGGCGGCTTGCCAACTTGCTGAAAGAGCCAGAGCTCTGACTGACTGCTGCACCTGACCGTGCTCAATCCCAGAGATCAGCTGCCGTCACCAACAGCAGCCTACCAATAAAGACGAGTGTATGCTCAGTGTCCCACCCACTTGGCAGTCGCATCCAATGATGAGTGTAGAAAGTATGTCCAACCATCCATTTTCTTTTCTCCAATAAGCCTCTGTAATGAGATGATGAATGATGTGGTATCTCCCAGCAGGACGGCCACACACACAAACCTAGTACATGGGATTTATGCATTCATTCAATCTATAATACACAAGTGTAGACGTTTTTCTCTGATATTATACTGCTGTTTATCTACCGTTTTCCTTTCTGTCTGTATCGGTCTCTGTCTCAAGTGGAGTTTAATGTTTCAGGGAGTTCCCTTTGTGGATTCTATTTTTTAAAGTTATATCATAAAGACTGTGCAGCTGGTTGTACTTGAATTTGATCACTGAGACAAATTTAGGACAGTCTGATATTTATTTTGTGAAAAAAAGCAAACTTTATTTGGGATCTTATTCTTTTTATTTTACTCTCCAGAGCAGAAAAAGAATCCTATACATGTCAGGGAGTGTTATTGTGGAAATCATCTTGAAACATGTAAAGTATGAGAAAACAGACAGAATCACACGTTGAATCAGTTATAGAGTACTTTTATGAAGTTGTTCAGCAAAGATGAAATCTTCTGGCAGTAGTTTACTTATTTGTATGCCTGCAGATGCACTATTCTTTAGTGCTCTTTTGGTTTTGCTATATATTTGTTCCACAGGTTTCCTCAGCAGTTGTGGTAGTGCACTTTACACAGACTAGAAGACTGTAGAAGTCACAGGTCTGACACTGATTCTGTGTCAAAAATCTGTTTTTAGATTTCTGTGTTAAGGTCTCAAATCCCACATCATGCTTCACTCACGAGGTTCTCTCTACAGACTTTCCATGTCAAAGTCAATTTACCACTGGCAGGGTGTGTTACGCAGCCTATGAAAACAGTTGTATAATGTCTGCTGTGACTCTGGAAGAGCTATGTCAAGTCAAGTGACATCACTTGAGCTATGGCAGATAGATTTAGCCATTCAGTGTGGCTCCATGCATGGACCCGTTCGGTTCTGACTGAAATATCTCAAATATGTAGCTATTAGATGTATTCCCACAACACTTTGTGCACATATTCATGGTAACTGGAACACAAACCCTCCTGAATTTGTTGAGTTTGGCTTTTCATTCTGTGCCATCTTCAAGCCAAATTTGAACATTGTCTTCTAATTAAATACTGCAAAGTTAACAAAAGTCTCATAAGCCTCAGCCTTACTTTATGTTAGTGTTCATGCTTTCCGCATCCATGTGTCGTCATCCGTCATATGCCCAAGTCTGTGAGCATCTGCTTAGACTCCTCTGTAAAGTGTAAAAATTTGTGGCTATCCGCATTGCAAGCATTCTGACTGCACATGTGTCAGGAAAACAAATGGCACTGAAAACAAATTCTTGTTAGAGACTGTGTGAGGAAATTTATAGCAATCCACACCTTTACAATTCATTCTTAAAAGAGTTGGAATGAGATATGAGTGACTGTCTTTGTAGCAGACCGACGCAAATCTGATGTCTGCTCTCAAGGTCCACATCAGTCATGCAGAAACCATGAATTCACCTTATCTCACTAAACCAGTGAGCAGGGTAAAGATTACACCTGCGAGACATCAATATGCTACCGCTTCCATGATGAGAATGCAGACATTGGCTTTTAGCACAAAGCATTGCCAAATGTGCCAAATATAACTTTGCGGAGCTGCTTGCATGGCTCCTCTCCTTTTCTGTACTCACTGTTTAAATCTGTCTCTGGAGACTCCCCTAACTTTATAAAAATGTGCTTCAAATCACTACAGTGTCCCCTAAAATGTAAAACTGACTGAAGAAATTATTTCCAAAAACAGTGTTTAGAAGAAAAAAAAATCCAACCAACAAGAGCTTGCCCAGAAAAAGCATCGCCAAGTGCATGTAGGCGAGTTTCTATGAGCTCACGAGGACAATCCTAATCAGTTTCTGTACCTGTGTTTAATAAAGACAACCCACACAGCTCCTTGAGTCTGCTGGTTACAACTTGCTGCTGTAAACAGAATATGATTTTTCATTGATGTTCTCCACTCCCCCCTCCACTTGTTTGCATACATTATGTGGACTCGCAAACACAAGCTGTTGCTCTTTCTTGCACACACTCAGTAGTATCTTGTACTTGAGTGGTGTCTTGAGCCCAGCTGTGTGTAATGAATAAACCAGAGATGTTCAGTCTGGCTTGCATGCTAATTGCCTGTGGGACTGTTCTTCATGTAATACTCCTGACTAGACCACCCATGATGAGGAAAGGGTGCATTCGTCTCCATTCCAATAAAGCGTGTCATTATCTCCTCGCCTGTGATGTGCCACACCACTAAAAGATAAATGCTGTAATAACATCTAAGACATGATTGATGTTGCTCACTTGTTGCATACACATTCAAGTGTTTTGAAAGGTGCAATGGTGCATCTTTGAGAGTTTGTTTCTTTGTTTCTCTGTGCTCACTTTGGGATATATTTAGACTAGAGCTCTTCTCTGCTAGGTCTGGCCCTGCCGCTTTTGCAGGCACAGGGAGGATTTGGGGGTAATGCATGATTGGAAGTAGGTGGTGCTTAATGCTGGAAAAGCTGCTGCTGAGTGTGAGCAGACTTCTCTCCTCCTCTGACCAAATCCTCCTTGGCCACGGACTCTCCCCTGTGCCAAGACCTGCTGAGAAGGGCCTGAGCTAAACCAACAACTGGGCTGTTTGATGAAAGCGATGTACAGCAGGGGGCAAGCCATGAACCCAGGGTCATCTCTCAATCCTGATGACTCTATCCCAAGTTCCCCTTTCACTGGCACATACTATACACCACCAAAGCATAAACTTCACTGCAGGGTGCTGATGTTCTTCTAACATCACTGAGCTAAACTGAGCAGAACTGTTGCAACTGCTCTACTGTCTGCACACATACACACTGTCGTGCAGAGTGTGTGCAGGGTAGCTGGTTGAATGTCTGACACAGAATAGGTGCTAGTGAGAACCGTGGAAAATAGAGCAAATAAAATCCCCAAAAAAGGCCTTTTCTGGTGTAAGCCACACGTGTGTCTCCGTGCACGTGTACTCCGATGAACCCAAGAAGCCAAGTTCTTTCACAAATTGTAGATGAGCTCTCCAACAGTTTAGGTGGAAATCTTGTTTGTCTTGTTTTTCTTTTCTGACGTGTCAAAAGGCAGGACGGAAGTCATCTCCCGCCAACTCAAGTGATCCAGAACTTGACTGTCAACTGTGAAAATCTGGGTGGGGTTGGATGATGGGAGCATTTTTGTCTTGCAGATACAGTATGACATGAATGCGTTTGTCTTCCACACAGACAGTGCATGTATGCGAGTGTGTGTGTGAGAGAGATGGTGGGTTCTTAGTTGAGAAAAATAGAAAAAGGTCCCATCAAAGATAAAAACAGCCGCTCATCATCACTGTGTTGCAATGTTTGAAACACTGGGAGTGGAAAGACGGCATAAGAAAATGTAAAGTGACCACCCAAGGTTGAGAATATAGCTGCAGGGAACAACATGGATTGTAAGTAAGAGCGATCTTGGTTCCTGACATGTCCCTGCAGCAGGCTGGAAGACTTCCTGAAGATAAGACAAAGTATTCCTGCAACTCACCATAAAAGAAATAAATCATCTGAAAACAGATTTTAGCCCTCGCATTCATTTTCAGGGCTCACATTTGCTCATGCGATTCCAATGAAAGCAGCAGAAACAAACACAGCCTTGTACCAGGACATGCTATTTGTTTTCCTTCAAGCACACCACATTTTGCTCTGCTCCATGGGATGTGAGGCGTGACAGAATGTACATATGATTTTATTTCTCTGATCTTTTTTCCCCCCTCTTGTTTTTTTGCATATGGAGCTCATCAAAGATGAACGACTTGTTAATGCTGGGATTGCTCAGCTGGAAAGTTGTTTTAAAGCGCTCGGCCATTGAAGAAACACAATGTAATAAAACACCAGCCAGAGCCGCTTCTTTGAGCTTCAGAGCTTTTCCCCTCCACAAAGAAGTCAATCCTTAAAAAGCTTTTGCTTGTGGAGCGGAGCACAGTAAAGCTTCTTAGGGCAGGTCTGCATCACTGTTGCTCAGATAAGGATCAGGAGGCATGATTGTACTGTGAGCTTTTCAGCGTTAGCATGTAGGCGACCTGCTGGCCCTCGAGTCAACCTGAGCACATAGACTGAAGTGTCTCAGTTTGCCCCCAGACATGTTTTAACACTGGAAACTCTCTGGGTCTGCACCATGGTGGTCTACATTTAGCCTCTGGAGGCCACTGTGCTTATGTGTAATGGCCATCTGAGACACATTGTCCTTGGACAAAAGTGTTCACGTCCCGTTCCCTTGGCAGCTGCCTCATTGAAGCCCTTCTATTAGAACTGCGAGGCATGAACAGTTAACAGAGTGTTTGGCATGAGAATATGGTTGTTGCAGGAATGCTGGTGTTGTGGAAAGTGCAATGAGGAATAAAACACCAAGTACAGCTGCACCTGGTACAATCCAACACTATTTTGTGATAATCTGCTGTTTATTTCAGTGAAAGTTCTGGTCAGTAGGTTCAGACATGTGAATAACTGACAAGGGTATTTGGGTGAGGGAGAGCTGTTCAAAAACACAACCCCACAACAGGTTTTTCATAATGCACAAATAATATGACGTATGAACACACACTATTAAGGAGTGTGATTATTCTGATGAGTATTTTTTGATTCATGGGAAAGGTGTGTTATGGATTCACACAGAGCTCTCCAGCATTAGTGTAGAGCAGCTGAGTTACTGATCATGTTACACGTTGCAGTCAGTAGTCAGACAGACACAGTGGGAGCTCAGACTTATAGCAGCAAACGTGGCAGGCAGGCTTTTCTCTGTTTCAGCTAAATGTTCTGTTCTGGTTCATGCTGTTTGCCACAGACTAAATCATAGGCAATGAGATATGAGTATATAGGGCCATAGTCACTCTTATGCATAGCCACAGTTCTGTCCTATTGTGGAGTCATTGTCTTTTAAGTTCAGAGGGACGATCAGCATTAAATGTCACAAAGCAACAGTCAAGTTCTCATTAAAAAGCCTAAAATAAAGTCAGACAAGTCTAGTGGCCATCTTTCAGAGTTTTTAGTATTACATTGTCACTCTGTTTCTCAAGACAGTGTTTCTGAGAGGAGTTGTAGTGGAAGATTAATACTAGAAGAGGAAAGTCCATATGAAAAATTCTGTAACTTGGGAAAATACCCACTTCAATTGTTGGACTCTGACATAAATTAAATTGAAATGAGCTTAAATTTAGAATGCATTTTTACAAAGTGGCAACCTCCAGGGCTATAAAATAAAGCCAGTGCTAAAGTTGTTACGGTTTCATTAGAGGCTCAAGCACAGAACATGAGATGAGACGGAAGTTGCAAAATAAAGATATTTATTCACAAAATCGGTAAACTACAACTGGAAATAAACCTTTGAAGCTGAATCACACAGACTGACTCAGGAAACCCCCTAGCGGGCTGGTGGAATGCGGACACAAGCAAAATACAACTAACCCACAGAAGGCAATATCTAAGCAGGAAAGCTACTTGAAAATATGAGAGTAAACAGAGGAATAGATACTACCAGAAAACTAAGCAACTAGTCTCCTTAACTACTGGAGATTGAACAATTTACATAGAAGAGAAATTTCTACTCACAAAATACTCAAAGTACTAATATTAACCTGAGGCTGAGAACTAGATGCTAAATACACAAAGAAACTCTGAACCTACGAAAGCTGAGATGCTCGGACGGGGACTAGCTGAGCTACTGGAAGAGACAGGGACTCAGGATAGCGAACTTCTCATCAGGGTGCAAAGGAAAAGAATTGACGTGGTGAGTGGATGGCAGAGAGGATTCCAGGCTTGGAGGGCAGTTTCATCCAGGTGAATGGAATCCAGGTTGAGAAGCCAACACAGGTGGAGGGAGTGCGAGTCAGATAGTCGAGTGAACCAGGTAGACAGGAGCAGGAACAAGTGGAATCCAGACTAGAAAGAGCAGAGACACGATTACCAAAAATTCCAGAAATACTCAGTGGCTGGAGAGAACGGTACAGAGACTGACTACTAATCGTTGATGGTCTGGTGAAAAATGGTGAGTGCTTTCTGATTTTATTGCAGCAGGGATGAATCTTGATTGGACGAGCTCCACTTGCTGATGCTGATTAGGGATTATGAACACCTGCCGCCACAGCCTCTGTGCCAAGCACACCTAAAAGAAAACAGAAAGGGTGGGGGAAGGGGAGAGCACTATCTGGACCTTGCAGCAGTGGACATGACAAAAGTCCCAAAAAAATGCACCTCCTTGAATGACCACTTGAGTCAATATCTAATGGTTAAATATCTCAGCCATTTAAATTGTATAAAGGCTGAAAGTTAAGGGTGTAAATGCTTTGAATGACAGATTAGTGTAGTTATAGTCTATGGCTCACCTCAGCTCCACTAACACTCCGCCTCTTTGATAATTCTTGGATTGGCCTCCACATTGAACTTCAAAACAGCTCTTCAGGAAACCTATGAGTGACGTCCATTTTTATATACAAAGATTTTTACACAGGAGGAGGACAAATTATATCCCCCCATCTTAAAACAACAAAACTGCTATGGGAAGAGATGAACCGAAGAAATTATCACTAATTGGAACACAAATAGCAGGTGACATTCATACAACGAGAATGCCATGCAAATGTTGTCTTTTAGCTCCACAAACCTGCATACAGTCTTATTTTGATGGCAACCCATGATCCACAAAGAATTCTATTTTGCCAACAGAAATAGTGCATAGAATTTTCACCTGTTTCATGACATCTGTTCCTCACTTTAAAATGACAACTGCACAAGAAATCAGCTGCACGTCTTTTTAAAAGGTTTTTCTTTTGGAATGGTCAAGGAATCCCATTTCAGCAGCTAGTCCAGATTATCCTTTAGTGTAAGATTCTCAAATGCAGAAATGCTCATAAGTGAAGCACAAACGAGAGCTTGGATTCATATGCTTCATACTGAACAACCAAGTATATGTTGTGAATGTCGTGAATGGCCACAAGAACTCAGTCAAATACTTACACCCACGCTTTCACGCTTGTATACACAAAACTAATGTATGGATACACACACTGAGCGCTGTGTTCACACCAATGCATTGCACACTGTATAGTTTGTGCATTCCTACTGCTTTGTCTGCTCTCTCTCTGTCACACACACACACACGCATGCACGCACACACACACACACACACACACACACACACACACACACACACACACACACACACACACACACACACACACAGAGTATAGATTGTTGTGCTAATGTGCACAGTTTCGAGCAGATCTGCAAGACAGACAGAGAGTAGAAAAGCACTGTATGTTAAGGAATGTTTAGCTTGTTAGCTTTGAAATGTCTCTCAAGGAAACTCATTGCTAGATGTGTGTTTTGCCAGTTTAAACACATTACCGAAAGTCTGCTGCATGCTGGAATTCCCTTGAGGTCCTCTGTAGGTTTATTCAAACATATTATATGCACAAAAAGACACTGACATCATTATGATACAGTCTCTCTCAGGGGAAATTGCATTCACTCGTCACTCTAATGCAGCAGCTCTGATCCTCTGACACTGGTAGCACTTCTTCTGCTTTCCTGGACAGTGAAGACTGCATAGTTTTGCCTGAGGGCAGCCAAATGGTTTCTTTGTTTTGCTTCTCTCTCTCTCTCTGTCTTAAAATGTTGATTTGCATGTTTGGCGGCTGACTCATGACGCCTGCACTCATTCATGCTCATTCACAACATCTTGATAGTGTGTATATATCACCTGTTTGGGTGACTGACAGCTCCTACCAGCAAGGGTGTAATTAATCAGAGCTCAGACATGCTATGCCGCTGACAGCTGTGATAGATTGGGGAAGTTGCTCAAGCCGACGAGGTTTGTCAGGTCAAAGTTATGACTGTCATTTACAATGGATGAGAAACGGCAGTGACAGTGCACTGTACCTGTGTGATTGATAACACGCCTCCTAATGGCTATTTGTCGCCTGATCTGGAATGTGTCGGCCTGGAGCACAAAGGGTATTTACGCACAGTCTTGTTCTCAAGATGTCAAGTGAGGAAAAAGTCGTAAATATCTGCCACTGCTGCTCCTCCTTTGCTTTTCCATTATGCGTCTATAAATGAATCTGAACAGTGAGAGTTATGCAATCGCGCCTTGAGCTTGGCAGTGTGCTCCAGACTCATTTGTCAAACTGCTTTTGATTGTACAGAGATTACATTACAATGTACAAGAATAACAAATTAAGACGTCAACACACAAGCCATGCACACTTGATAAGAAAATATCGTCTTCCCTCTCTGTGATCTCTTTCTTCTCCTCATCATTGTCACTGCTCTAAAAATAATTTTCTCTCACACTGTTTCACATATTTTGTGTCCTGTTAAATTTCATTTAGGCTTCTTCTGATTTGTGGACGTTTTTTATGATAAACTCTTGAGGGGGTTGTGTGCTGAGGAGGAACGAGGAGGGAGGGGTGGGGCGGGTTCCAGTGAGGCGCTCTGTGTTTCTCTGCCAAAGTTAACAAAGAGATGATCTATCACTCCATCTGTTATCTGTGATCTGTGACTCATGGCTTTTGGACAGCAGCCAGCAGCTTACCTGCTTACTTGTTTGCCTACTTGAATTTATTTACTGAGATGACGAGAGGAATTCTGGAGAATTTGGTTGTTATTAGTGAAAGATGTGCATGCTATGAACGTATGCATGTTGTATACACACAATGAGTCATGTAACAGTGCTTCCACAGCAGGGTGTTTAGAGAGACTTTAAAAAGGAAACTTGCAGCTGAATTGCTGCTGAGCTTGTGCTTTACCGATATCTGAAAAATGTACCAATGCTCTGTGAAGTGCCACTGCAGATAACTATGGCTACTGGTGATACTTGCTTTCCCAGTCATGCTTATATCATGTTGTGAATGACCACAAGCAGGCATGCACACACAAAGTGACATATTCATACACACATTCATACTCTGTGCACGTTCAGTTAAAAAAATGTATTGACAGGGTATGTCAGTAGCTCACAAGTAGAGCACAAACTGTGTATCAAGACACCACAGTAGCCTGGATTCAAATCTAGCTTGACGCTTTATCTCTTCTGCCTTACCATGATCTATGTAGTTATTGAAAAATGTGTGTACTTCTACAAAATGCTACTCTTCATAATGCATAGGTTTGGACTTGATGATCATATTTATGCAACAGCAATTTGCAAGGAGTCCAAATATCAGCTTGTGTTAACTCGTATTTTTCTGCAAACTCTGAGTTGGCTCTTATTTACTCTGGAATGAACTATGTTAAGCAGGCAAAGCTATCTGCTTTGAGTAGCCTTGGAAATATGGGTATCAAAGAGGATACTTGAGTTTGTAGTTCCATAAAGTTTTGCATGTCCATGAAGAGAGATTAGAAACAGAATGGTCTCAATCAAAGCTGCAGATGCTGAGTAAAATGCAACATCATGAATAATGCAACTCACTACTGTCTTTCATTAGTTCCTTTTTCTGTCCAGCCATTTCTTTTAAACTCACTATGTCAGAGCCAAGTGGGTATTTGAAATATTATTAACCCTCCATCCAGTCAGAATCAATTACTCTCCATGGGAAAATAATCCAAGTCATTTGTTTGGAAAAACCTTCAAAATGTGGTCACATCTTCTGTATGTTTATGACGAATAATTTTGCATGTGGACCTAGTAGTCAGTTAATTGATATTACTTGTCAGTATCAATATTCACTTTCTGTCGACAGCTTGTAGTCCACTTGGTCACCCACTGAATCGTGACCAACCTCAACCTCTGACCTCCTGGTAGAAGTGAGAACACTATTTTGCACCAGTTGTCAGTTTTCTCCTGCAGTTTTCCAGTAAACCTATGGTGCACGTTTTCACAGCATCATGAAAAGCACAAACTACTTTAGTCAAGAAGGCTCAAAAAAACAGCATCGTTTCACTTTCTTGACAATGTTTTTAGCATGTATAAAAGAAGAACTGAATCATGTTCTTCTCAGCCAGTTCCTCCCTCTCCCTCTTCCCTTTTCCCTCTTTCCTCTTCTACTAAATATAACTTCCCTCCAACAATGTGGAAACTCACATCAGTCTAATAAATGCATTTGCTCAAACATGAGCATGAATTAACTTTAGATGTGGTTAAACATGTCTGTCCAGGTTTAACAGCAACCCATAAAAACCTGTGCCAGATTTCCTGACAGTGTAAGACAGAGGGAAGTTATGCCATACAGTTTGAGATCGGATGATTTCTAATCATGTATATTTAGATATAAAGAACTTACAATATGAGAGAAATACAATTTGGCAACGATGAGAGATTCATTGTCAGAAATAGTGAGGTTTTCAGGCTGTTGTGTCGCTCTGCGTATTGGTTTGTTAGGTTGTCCGCTGTATGCTCGCTGACATACTGCTTGTTTCATAACTGTTTATTTTTAGTTTTTGTGCTCACTGGTACAGTTTAGCATCAGAAGAGCTCAGTTTGCAGTGTCAACTATTATATTGCTGTTATGTTATATGTACAGCACAGATCCAGGTCATTAACAACAGCTGCTATGTGTCCAAGGGGCGTCTGAAAAGTTACATAGGGCAAGTGAAATCATGCTGTCATCTTCTGCATGGGAGTATCAACAAAACGATCTGTGGTAAAAATAAAATCAAATCCAGTAAATAAATTGGACATGCCTTTGCAACATGCCTTTGTAGCACAATGGAGCATAAGCAGCAATGCAGTGCCAATAATGTAGTGCACGTGCACATTCCTGATATGTTACTTTGTTATGTGAATGCAAGCGTTTCTATTTTACAGCTGTCATGACAAAAGATAAAACAAGTGGCATCACGATTGCCTTTCAGCCATCAAAGTGACAACAAACATTTTTTTAACTTTACAAAACAAGAAACGCAATGATCGCCACTCAGGAAAAAAGAGAGAAGTGAGAAGTTCCTGGCTATTGTCCAAAGCAAGACACAACTTTAAGAGTGCCACGATGAAGAGCACAACAACTGGTTGTATTCGTAGGAAAGCAGGCATTGTTATTTACTTATTTAACCCATTCAAGCTCTGATGCTGTTTTACTTTTCCTGGGCAGAGTTCACCAGTTATTCTTGGTTATCTGTGTGAAAGATAGAGCTGAACATTTAACCCCTTGACGCTTGAATTTATTTACAATTAAATAAAAGAATATTATTTTTTGTGTTTTTGCTTTCCAGCTGATGCTAAAATAAGTGGAGATTATTAATTTGTCTATTACACATGAAACAGATATATAGTAATAATACCATATATAATAAATAGGTCCCACTTTGACTGGTCCTACGAGAAACAAGTGCTTGCAAAAGGTTTGGAGATACGTATTGAATATGCACAAACTGGCATTGGGGGAATGGATACACTATCTTGGCTGCAGTCTGAATAAAAGTGGTATGATGTGAATTCATGACAATGGGCATCAAGGGGTTAAAATCTGGTGGCAGACTGAATAGCGCACAGTGAAGCAAAGCTTATGGGCAACCATTCTAATGAAAATCATTATTCCATGATCTTTACTGACTTCATAATGAAAAATTAACCAAAAAGAAAAAATACAAAAAGCTTGTCTATTAGCCCTCTGAGCTCCAAACAGCTTCTGGCCATTTTTAGCTCCTGTTCCCTTTTTATTCATGGTGGACTATGGAGACAACACAACCACAGCTAGAAGTAAAGAGTACTCAAAAATAGTTTATGTGCAGAAAAACAAATTTACAATGACATAAATCATACCAAAGTAAACAAACGGAAAGCTGAGTTTCTTTGAATATTCAAAAATACTTGGAATCAACATGTACAAGATTTGCCAAGTGTCCACAGGTGTTACCAGTACTCTTTGCATACTGTAGATATAATATTTTAACACTTACCTTTTTAATTTTACACAACCTGCAGTCCAGCTGAAAAATCTCAGAATTATTGTCACACAGCTGTTGTTTGCGGCTGAGTCACTAATAGCCTCACAGTTGCATTGGATAGCAATGATTTTTTTTCATTTTATTTATTTAATTTTTATAGAATTCAATTAGAGCAAACTCTTTATTTATAGTTTCAGAGGGTTAAATTCTTTTGATACAATTCCAATTTCGTTGTGTTCTCTGTTGATTCCCAAAAACCTTCCAACTAACTGAATATTTTCTCAAACTCTGAATTGCATTTCATCATGTAACTGGAACCATAAACAACATGCCCACACCAGCCCAGCCTCTTACATTTTTTAAACAGAACCAACAGCTGCTTCAAAGACCTTGATCTGATTATAGGTTTTGTTCTTTTTTTCTCTAGTTCTGTCTTGTACTTTCTTCTACGGTTGCTTGTTTTGGTGCTCCAACAACTTTTTCCTATCAAGGAAGAGGCTGAAGGCCAATGTTAAGGCCAAGGTTCAGATGACAGCACATATGCTGCTGCCATGTCTGCTTTGTTCAGCCGTCTCTACCTCCAATCCTTCACACCATCGACTGTCAATGGCTGGGTCAGTGGATGACCTCGCTGTTAAGCCACAAGCTTTATAAATGGACACGCTAGCTGAAGAGACTCGGTCAGGATGGAAATGCACGCTTTGGAGATAAACTCAGCTGAAATTCAGGGAATGATCAAGGGTGGCTGTGTAGATAATTAATGATTTCTCTTTTTCCGCACTGGAAAAAAGCCCCTGCACCCTGTCGCTACAGCTGACCAACATTAGTAATAAATTCCTCATGGCTTGACAACATGTGTGGTGGAGTTTCTGGCCCGGCTAAGGCTCAGCACTGTACAGCCTCTCATTGTCCCATAGGTTTTACATTACAGTTGGGATTGAGTAGGTCCCAGAGAGATCAGGATCTCACGTTAACTCTCTCTCTCTCTTTTTCTCCCACTCTCTCTCGCGCTCACACCAAGGCACACACATGTTTTTCCCCCTTTCCTGGATGTGCTCCCACACACAGCTCCAGGTTAGAAAAGCTGATCCACAAATCCAGCCTGTTAAGAAAAGAAATACAAGCTGCTATTGAATTAGCACTGCATTTGTGTTCGTATCATGAGGACATGTCAGCGCACGTTTTCCTCTGCTTAGTTGGCCTTAGTGCACCTCAGCTGCCGAGGAGCTGAGCACAGATCTGAAGAAATGTGTCACTGAGACAAATGTCACAAACCAAAGTGTTAAATTATCACTACTTCCCTATCTGAATGCTTTTTTGTATCCAAAGGGTTTTTTCCTTGTTTAGAAACTTTAAGGTTTGGCAGCTCTATCACATGGATATAATATTCAAGATAATTTTGTTATGTGAAAACCTGGTGAAAATGTGATGATTCTTCCATTAACTCATTAAGGTCTATATATTTGTACACCATCTTAGCTGTGAATATTGATTAGTTGCTTAAGTTAGTTTTTAAAATAAGGTTTAACTGATATTGTATGGTCCACAACTTTACTGTTCTGGTTTTTGTTGTTTGTTTTTTGGCCATGGCTCTTTTCAGTAAAAAAACAAACAAAAAAAAACCAACAACAACTGTGCACTATTTGCTCAGCACTATACAGCGGACAGAATGTGTAGCTGGTCGACAATCTGAAGCATTAAAGAGGCAAAGAACCAAGTCTTTCCTTCAGGGGTTAATGGAACCTAAAAGAAGGGCTAAAATACACTGAAGATTGGTTTTATATCCATCAGATGGACAGAAACATAACTCAAAATCAATCGTATTGTTTTTCTGTGTCTGTTGGAACCTACTTGGTTTCCCATATCAACCTGAAAAACAGCCAGAAAAGTTATTGCAAGTCTAAAGCATTTGGTCATTTGGAGTATTTAGTTTTTGCTGAAGTTCAGAGGACTAAGGAGGGTTTTTGTTTTATTAAAACGTAAAACATATGGATCAATGCTAGCAACACAGCCCAGTCATTTTCCTAAAGAACCTTATTAGGAAGTGTTCCCTGACAGCCAGGGAATGTCAGTAGAGTGTCTGGGGTCCTTTATTTATATACCGTCACCAGTCTGACCAGCAGTCTGGGACCTGATTCATATTTATGGGAATTAGAGGGAGTTTTTTTGTGTCTGTATCTCATGAAGAAAAAAAAATTAATATATAATTCCACAATGTTGTTTATTTGTGTTTTAGGAATGATAAATCAACTGTAAAAACTATTTCCAGATTAATACAAAATAATCCCCAAAAGGGATGATTTCTTTGAACAGAAATGGCATCGTTAATATGAATATTATCCTAACACTGACAAATATTTTAAAAATTGCAATCTTGACATACTATTAAGTTATATATCTTAGCCTTGTCATCCTGGTGTCAATAATGTTGAGTAATTTTACTCTGTCTGCTAAAGCACATCTATCCCATTTGGATCCCTCAACAGTGAAGCAGCAGTGAGTCTGATGTTAAAAAGAAATGGAATATTTGACCTTTCAACATGGAGCATGCCATTTTATGCAATGATGTTTATTTTACTTGTTTTTCACTGAGTGTTAGAAAGTATCACCAACATCTAATACTGATTAGGTGCCCCTCATGCTGCTGCTGCATGCCACTCTGACCTGTTGCGATCTGATGGGATCTTTGGATTTTGGAGGTAAACACCTTGGCCTCTTTATTGTGTGTCTTGAGCCAGCCTGAGCAGCTGCTGTTTGGGAGTGCCGTTGCCATGAAGGGGTGTATTGGTGTGCAGCAATGTTTAGGTAGGTGATATGTGTTAAAGTAACATCCAGATGAATGACAGGATCAAAGGTTCCCAGCACAACATTGCATTGTAACTAGATAAGTGTTAAACAGATCACCTGTCAGTGACTGGTCTGTGGATCTATTACTTCACTGTATCAATACTGGACTGCAAGCTTTTTTCTTGACATTGTAATATTTTTTTTTCAGATCAAATAGCAACTATAACATACAACATAGCTACTAAGTCAGATACCATCAAAGATGCCATTTGATTGCATCAGTAGCACAACAAATGAACATGTTCAGTAGCTGTCATTCTACAAGTCCTTGTCATGATCTCAGGTAGTTTAAGGGTGCTTTGATTATATTCATATCTACAGTTTATCTCTTAGTGTTTGCTTAGGGAGTGGCCATCGTGTACAGCATGTTAAAACTGCTTCATGCAATGCAGAACTGTTTTTGTACCCTGACACTATATCACACTTTTAATTTAAGCTAATAAAAATGACACTGTAAAACAGCCACATTCCTAATCCACGTAAGTCACTGCAGGATGTCCTTGAGCATCCAGGCTGTAAATGTCACAGTTGTTGGTTCAAGCCAGGATCTGTTCTTCTAATGTGTGTCAAAGTGATGAAGCTGTCATTTGCTGTGCTGATGATTTAGCCTCAAACACTACCCCTGCTGTTCTCAATTCATGAGCTGTTTGATGTCATTTGGAAGTTGCTCTGTAAAAGCTGGTTGCTTCTCTCTGTCTCTCTCTTTTTGTTTTGCATGATTTGACAGTTAATAAATGAGAGACTTGATTGACCACCTAAGGGAGTCGAAGCTCAAAACCTTCCCGGAGCCTACATATACGGTAAGATATGACACGTGTAGGGTCAGAGTAGTGCTGATGATGACACATTTGTTTGCCATATTATCACCAGGTTAATCCCCACTACCCCAGTCTAATCATATAACTTTTGTGAGGCATCAATGTATGTGAACATACTACCTGCAGCTTTGCAGCTTTATCTCACTTGTCAGATGATGGAACTGTAAACACATTCTGAAAAGTCACGTCTCTTGGACTCATGACAAGAATCTGATGACTATCGAGTCAGCTGTAGCTGAGGTGTTAACACACATACCATATAACTGCCTTGTTCTTTCCTCTGTTCTTAGTTGCTTGTTACACTCCCACGTGCATTTCCAGTATCTCTACTCTCTCTGACAAATAAAAGTGCTGCCAAAAATAACGACAATAAAATCCTACACGTGTGCCGCAAAACGAGTCTGTTCTCATTTTTGTGGCATATCTTAAATTAATCAAACATTAGCTAATCATGGTGTGCCAGCAGGAGTGAAAGGCGTGCCTGGCAGTGCACATCAGCAGAATACTGACTGATAATGTACTTTGAGATACACAGATTCTATGTGCTTAACTCAAAATTGTGGCAAAGAGCAAACGAGTAGAAAAAAAAGCAATTCAGTGGAATAAGTTCCAGCTTTGTGTGACATTACATTGACAAAATTTACGCCCTATAACTGCTTAAGCTAATGCAACCTATAAGCTAGTGGTTGAAACTTACTTTACCAACATGAAATCAGTTATCTCTTCTGAAAACTTTTGTGTTCAAGATTGGACAAGACAAACCGATGTATTTTAAGATCAACAACACAGGCTACGGAACATAAAATATCTGGGTATCTAGCAGTAAAGTCAGCCACATGTTGCTGCTTTATCTAAATATTTTTCCCCGGCTACGTTTCTGTAAGGCGCTCTACACAGGTATTACTTAGGCTTCCCTTCATCGCCTTCAATTGGTTCTAAATGCTGCAGCCAGGATTAGCACCAGTTGAAAAAACGAGATCAGATAACTCCCATACTGACCTTTCTGCACTGGCTCCTTGTTCATTTTCACACTGATTTGAAAATTTTATTGCTGACTTTTAAGGACTTACACAGTAAAGCCCTGAACTATATTAAGGATCTACTAACACTACATTAGCCTAAGCGTCATCTTTGATCAGCTGGTGATGTCTTTTTGAGGATTCCCAGAGCCCGATAAGTGACTAAGGGTAATTGTGTTTTTGCAGTTGGAGCCCCTGATATTATATTATTTCATTCTTGTCTTACTGTTGTTTTTGATCTTTTTGTGAAGCACTTTGCAACATAACTAAGACTTATTATTATTATTATTATTATTATTTTGTCTTTGTTACTTTCTACTGCAGTAGATTTACTGAAATACTACAGTATGGTGCTTACTATTTTCTATGTAATGAGATGGTAAAGCACAGCGACTTTTGGGATTGCTTGAAACACAATAAATCTGAATAATGAGCTTTAATTATAGTATCTTTGTATGCAGTATTGACATTGTTTGATATTGGTTGTGCACAAAACATGCCAAATACTGTTTCAGTGCTATTATAAGCAGATTATCACTGATAGACTTGAGGGGCTACACTGTCATTTGTTGTATTCCTTAGCATATAAATAAGCCTTCTAGATTTTACTTATTTCTTGTCACCTGTATCATTAAATTGCCTTCCTAATATCTTCTTGTACAGCAGATGGTGTTTCAGACTATTGAAATGTATAGAGAAATAAGGTGAAAGAAATAAAGTCATGTTTGCATCTTGTTCCATGAGTAAGTCTAAGTTGTCTTCAAGGTGAATGATGTGGTATATTTATAGGTTTGCCTTCATACCTTTGCGATGCACATCAGGTTAGAAAAATAAGTGCTTTTAGTTTGATTTGATTGATTGCTAAGAGGAGCTTCTGCTGTTTCAGTCCAAACAACCCTAAATCAAACTTGTCACAAATTTCCGGATTTAACAAGGCATCTCGTACTCAAGGAGACAAAAGTGTATTATGAGTGAGGGCTATTTTTCAAATCTGTGATAAAGATCTAAGAAAAATTTTCTGCCACAGATGAACTAACAAACTAACAAGTAGTTCATGTGCTAAAGAACCATTGTGAAGATAAAAAATGAATGCAGAGGACTTCCAGAAGATCTGATAGTTCAATCTAAAAGACTAATTAGACTGAGTCACTTTGATTTCTAAAAGGTTAGCTATTACACCTGTTTGTCTCATGTCTGAACATCTTTAAATGTACAAGTGTTGGCTATTGTGTACTCGTTAGAACAGCAGCAGGGAGTGAGGTGGATATGAACGGTTAGAAATGACCAATGTGTTTGCTGTCACTGGTTCACAGGGGTCAAGTCGAGGCTCTTCTAGTAGATTTACAAACCAGCTGGGGGTTTGGGTTCCACTCTGTTCAAAACATCAACTCCCCACTGTTATTTTCCCTGCTAATAATCTTTATGATTAAACACCAACAGATCTACATATTTTAGAGTGTAACACCTGAGGAATGCAGATGTGTTGTGCATTGCAGGCTCTTTTCTTTCTGTCCTTTCACTTGGCCTGTGAAAAAATACTTTCTACATCTTCAAACCGCAACACATTATATAGTTGATTGACGGACATTTTTAGAGGATTACTGGGCTTTACTGAGTATACTGTAGAGATAAAAAAAAAATTGTCTTTGAATTATATCAATATATCGTTGCAGTGTACACAAAAGCAAAAAAGTGACTGAAATGATAACAGTGAAAGAGAATAGCAACTGAAAATGATTGAAAACAGTGATTCAGAATGCCACAAAATAACGGTCTGAAAGAGGACCCAGACCTTGGTCTTTATTTGTGAAAATCCTGTTTTGCCAGTTCACTATCATCTCACTATTGTCTCGCCTTTATCCTAGAACTAATGCATATTTGTACTGTGACATTTTGATGTGCAGCTGCATAGTGCGTAATCATATTTTAAATCGATATCTCAAAGTTTCTGAAGACATACACATTATCAGGTTGAGTTTTGGGCAAATATGTGAGTTGTTTTTTAACAACCCAAAGCTACTTTAGAGTAAACAAAATGAAAAACTGTTTTCATGGCTTCCAATGACAGATCTGTGCCTTTTGTGTGACAAAGTAATAGTTGCATATCGACACATGACCTCTTTCAAATGATCTGTTTGCAACTAATTTACATATTTTCCATATGAAAGCTGCCATTTAAAAATACCAGCCACATTGCAGCAGCATTACCTGGTTGAAAACTAATGACGGCATTTATATTCACTCACTAATCCACAGCGTTTGAGAGCAGAACATCTGAAGCTGCCTGTCTGTCCACCTGGAGCCCATCATGGCTGCCACCGCAGGCCTGGCAGCTGCAGCACTGCACTCTGGGATACCGGACACCCTGAGCTGATGACTCTGATGAATCTGTCTGCTCCTTGGCCTGTGGCCCCCATCAGATCCATCCTACTGGGAAACAAGTGTGTCTGACTGACCCAGACCAAACACACTCTTCACTAACACACACAGGTTCCAACACACACTTCCCGTGGCCTCCACTGCATGCCACACCATTAATACCAATTGATCTTTCTTTATGGCTACAAATATTTTTCACATGCTCCAGGATCGTCTTGAATGTTCGTGGCCACAACAAAAGCCCACGACTCCTTGTACTCGGGAGAGAAAAACCACAAGCTACTCGGCCCGGGATATTTGTTAACATGATTTGTGATACTTTTCTGACCGCAGAGAAGAGCTGCACTGTGTGTGGGTGGAGGAGAAGTCAGATCCCCCTCTGCAACGTTTGATGGTTCCTTTATTGTGTCTACAACACAACCAGCAGGGGAGTCTGTTAAATGCCAGTCAGCCACACACACAGGCTCATTGTCAAAATAATGCAGAGCAGTGAGATGTTTGCTCTTGACACATCAACAAACAGAGCTGGGAGGATGTCACTGCACAAACGGCGACCGGTGCTCACGAGACAGACTCCAAAGACTGGGACAAAAAGTGCAACAGAATAAATGTAGCAGAGTATTTTTTTTAAGATAGTTTTTGGGGTTTGTTTTGCCTTTGTTTTAATCAGAACAATAGTGAAAGCTGGGATATGTGAGGAGGGAGAGCAGGGGAATGACATGCAGTAAGGGTCCAGCTGGTTGGGAATCAAACCAGGGACTCACAGCTGACAGCATTTGTGCTAAAGTGGAACGCATGCAAACCACTCAGATATCAGATCCCCCCCATAAATGCTATTTTAAAATACGTTTATCAGCCTTAATTTGCTCCGTCATCTAAACTTTTTTAGAGTCATTATTGTGGCTCAGAGTTAAAGTATGTTCATCATCACCAGCTCCCTACAAGAGGAGAAATAGAGCAAAAAACATATTTTTGAAATACTATTTGTAAGAAAAGTGCATTTTTAACATTGGAAACAGCAGTACTACTCCAACTTAAGGTCTGCTTACTTTTTTCTGCAGCTCTCAGCAGCATCAAACAGTAATGCGTTACTTAAAGCTACCATGGATGAGATGTTTTAAGAACATTTTTGTGAACTTTTTCTCCAGGTTCCCCCAGTGATTCATTATGCCGTACCTCCAACAAAAGCAGAGCAATTATGTCTAGTTGACTCTTGTTCCTGTTTTGTGTGTTTATGACTGTGTACACGCTTGTTTTATAGCCAGCCAGCCTCATCCTCCCAGCCCCACCCCAGGCTCCTGGAAGCCTTCTGGCCCCGTCTTGTTTTGAGTCAGTGAGCGGGAAGCCCCGATGCCACAGCGCTGTGTTTACTTTTCACTCAGCATATTAGATATGGCTTCTGTCTACCCTGATGCTGGTATCAGCTGGGTTTAAGTGTGTGCGCCTTTGTCTATGTCTGTACATGCACATGCGTCACCGTCCTTGTGTGTGCACGAGCATCTCCATGTCCCATTTCCCATGCCATCCCGTTGCCAAGACTCACACGCCACAAACACAGCACAGTGATGACTTTATCAGATGTGCGTTTCCATGCCAGCCCCCTGAATCCCTCTCCTCCTCCTCCTCCTCCGCCACCACCATCCCCCTTTCATGCAGCACGTTTGTATTTACGCTGGTGTCTGGCACAGATACAGATCCAAGACTGTCGCTGGAGCTTTATCGCTTTCACTAAAGTACATACTTGTATTGCATAACCAAAAGTAAAGACAACTATCAGTAGATGTGTGAAGTGTGTGACACAGACAGACATTATACACATGAAGTGATCTCCTCCAGTGCAACACAATAAGCTTGAATTCCTAGACTGCAAAGGTTGTTCAGAGAAGATTCTCAGGTGCAGTACCAGTTTAATAAAAACATATCGTCAAAACAAGAATTTAATAATGTCGATGCATGTTATTGCCACAGCTGGGACGGGGTTGAAGAGGAAGGCAGGTTATGAGGTTAAGTCCAGACCAAAGTTCGCAGCAGGAGGCATGATGGGTGAGCATGAGATGTGGTCAGGGGATGAGATGGGTCTAGGGGCAAGCAGAGGGTGTTCTGGGAGTTTTTTTTCCTGTTAATGACAGGGTGCTGGGCAGCTGGATCCTGTTTTCCAGTGCGATCGGGAGCGTAGCAGGGCATGGACTGCTCCGTCTGTGGGCCCTGTGTTCATTAGTGGAGCAGCACTGCAGCACTGGGGGTGATTCACAAGCATATCAAGTTAAAAAGAAATGCCTGGCCACAGAGGGATTTTCCTGCTGGGCTGGAGTGTGTGTGTGTGTGTGTGTGTGTGTGTGTGTGTGTGTATGTGTGTGCACGCATGTGTGTCGGGGGGGTGGAAGAGTGGAGTGGGATGGGATCAAGGGGATGGAATTAGTAAACTTCAATCGGAAAACTTCCCCGCATCCGAGGAGACGCTTATAAAGTCATCCTCTATCAGACTTTCACAAACATCCACTTTGCTCCTGTTCTCTGTCTGTTCCATAAAACATGCTGAGACATTTTTGGGTTTTGCCCTAAATTCAGTGATGTGTGTGTGTGTGTGTGTGTGTGTGTGTGTGTGTGTGTGTGTGTGTGTGTGTGTGTGTGTGTGTGTGTGTTTTATCTGGCCTGCTCATCTTGTGATTATTTGGAGACCTGGGTCCTGTGCTTGTGTATGTTTGTCAGTGTTTTTCCCCTGACGCTGCACTGCACCGCCGCTGGTCCAGGCACAGTGCCAGTCGATCAGGTTTCACTCTGCTTGTATTTGCTTCTCTGACTGGCTTGGCAGAAACCAATAAACACCACACTCCCACCCTTTTACCTCCTTCTTCATCTCACACTCCAAAAAAAAAAAGAAGAAAAAAAAAGATTCTTGCTCTGCCAAAGCATACAAGGCACTATGGCTCGATTTGATTTTTTTTCAGTTCTTTTCCTTATTTGATGAAATTCCTTGCATACTTAGAAAGTAGGCAGCATGCAATTTAGCAATTCAAACTCAAAGAACAGGCAGGACTGAGCTATTCTGCATATTGCCATAGCTGGATCTATTTTTTTGTGATGTCACAGAGCCTCAGTGCTCCATTTGTCTTTGGTGAGACCACAGGGTGACTGTGGGGTGGTCGTTTGGTGTTTCAGCCCGGGCCACCTTCCGCTGAATGTTTGAATCTGGACATATCTGGACTGAACTGATGCCTGGCTCCTCCTCTCACCCCCACCTCCTTTTGTTTCATGTGGTTTGCGACTGCAGCGAGGCACATGTGGCTTATATTGTTCTGCTCACGGTTTGACCCCCATCAAACTCATTATCAGAATCAAAATTGCTTTAATCGTAAGTATAATAAATGGAGTGAAATTCATCCTGATGGTATTGATGACGTCAGTGTTACATTCTGACATATGGTGCTGGTTTTATCACAAAAATATACAGAGCACTTTTTTATTATGGCTTCCAGACTCATTGCCAGAAAATGAAATATACAGAATTTGCAGATTTGTACATGATACCAAAAGTATTGTTGCAGAAATGACATTAAAGAGCATTAAATGCAAACTGAAATTTAACTTATTTGTTGACAGGAAATTTCCTATGTATATATGTTGAATCGATCCATCTGTGATTTGACACCTCCACATATAACTCTGCTAATAACTCTTTAGTCCTCACATCAAGATAGACTTATTAAATACCCTTTCAGGGGAAAATCAAGTTTTTAAAAATAATGTGTTAACATGTCCATATGATGTTTTAAAGATGCTGTGTAAGTGGAATAAGCAGTCAACGTCATGATGAGCATTTCCACCTTAAAACTGTAATGTAACATCTCAAAAAGACAAATGAGACTTCCAGGGTTTTACATGTAATGAATAAAAGGAACCAGCCCTGTCAACTTGCAGTATGGAACTTTCTGTATTCTTACTCTTTTTCAGAAATGGTGTCTGGTTGAGACATCCATCCATTATCTATACATCACCTAATCCTCATTAGGGCTGCAGAGGGGCTCGAGTCTATCCCAGCTGACTTAGGGTGAAGGTAGGGGACACCCTGAACAGGTCCCAGTCTATCACAGGACTACACATAGAGACAAACAATCACACTCACACCCACTAATTAATCAGCACATGTTTGTTGGATTATGGGAGGAAGCCAGAGTACTCAGAGAAAGCCCATGCATGCACAGGGAGAACATGCAAATTTCATGCAGGAAGGTCCCAGGCCAGGACTTGAACCAGGGATCTTCTAGCTGCAAGGCGACAGTGCTAACCACCGAGCCACTGTGCAGCCCCTGGTTGGAGTATGTGCGGACGAATTACTCCAATATTACAGCGTGGAATGGCGTAGATCAGTTTTACAGTGAATGTGTTTAAATGTAGGTGAGCTGGTGTTTTAGAGCTGCAGCAAGCAGTGGAGCATAGATCCACACATTCTCGAGGAATCATAGTGTAAAATAACGTCTAAGTCATTATAAAGCAGGAATGAAAAACCTTCATGGATAAAAAAAAACTTGTATACACACAGACAAAATTGTTGGTACCCCTCGGTTAATGAAAGAAAAACCCACAATGGCCACAGAAATGACAAAAGTAATAATAAATAAAAATTCTATGAAAATTAACCAATGAAAATCAGACATTGATTTTGAACCGTGGTTCAACAGAATTATTTTAAAAAATAAACTCATGAAACAAAAGATCTTCGTTGATAACTTGTTGTCCTCTCCCACTGTAAACAAAATCTTAAAATTAGCCCTACATGAAAGTAATTCTTGCACATCAATTCCTTCATAGTTATAGTCCCACAATATAAAAATACATGGTTCTGTAATGAGCTAAAAAGTGATTGCTTTCTATTTTGATAATAATACCAATATAGCATCTTTTACTTAAGTAACATTTGGAATGGAGGACTTTAATTGTGCATTTCTATACTGTAGTATTGCAAATTAGCTAAAAGATCTGAATATTATTCCAAAGTGGACAATTCAAATTTCAGTTCAACATTCAATACACAAGAGGCATAGAACTGATGATTTGGCACCAGCAGTTTGGTTTTTCTTTCTGAAAACAAACACTCAAAACACAGTTCAGCAGTATTGCAGCCTCTACAGCTGTACCAAAATAGGTTTCCAATGTACAGGTCATTAATTATCACTCACTCACTTTGTGTTTTGTGTATGTGTGTTTTTATTCTTATATGTCAAAATGCTCAGGCTCCAATTCGTCACCTCCACACGAGAAAGGCTGCACGCCCTTATATCTGCAAAGCTGTGGAGAGGACTTCTTTTCTTTTTGTCTGTGCAAGAGGTTTTATCTCGCTCTTTATCTGCACTGACAGTACACCACCATGCCTCCATAGTGGCATATTTGCCAAAGACGTCAGTGTTTTGAGAATACACAGCTCTGGATCTGTGAAGCGTGCACGTGTGTCTGCCATGTAATGTATGTGCAAGGATACAAAGTTACTACACACACATGCACAGATACACACAGTTAGCCTAAATAAAATGGAACCCTACCAGTCGGACTAGTTGCTCTCTATGAAATCCAACACAAAGAGCCTGTCATATGAAGACAGCATACAGGAACATAGATTTTCCAAGGTCTGGTACGGTTGCTTTATTTGACAACATGCAAACTATGTTTACCTTAGTCCTATGCAGTTATGTCTGGCATTTGCAGTAGCATTATACCGACGTTCCACGTCGACAAACCACAAGGCAAAAAAACTTAACTGTGAAGACTAATTCATTAATGGGTCCGTGATACGATTGTATGTCATAGTGCGTGTGAAATACTACAAGTCATGTCAGCTTTTTTCCTGGATAAATCAAGCTCATTAATGAATTTTCTGCTGATTATTTAATGACTACGGTAGCTTGACCTCCTCTCAGGGTCTCACTGAAAGGCATTCACACCATATCACCGTTCCCTGTTCTTCCCAAAAAGCCCCATAAATCACTTTCCTGTAAACAGTAGTGACACACAGCCTGATGTGTACTTCGATATATATTTAGGAGACCACAAGGCCTGAAATCTGAGCCTGCTCGTGTTTAGGAGACAAACTGTAGAGAGGCCGCGCTCTCGCATGTGTTTTGGGTGCCGACTCGTTCTTCTGTGTGTGCGGTTTGTGTCGCCGACCTATAAGTACATGTTGTACACAGATGGCATCGAGCTAATTTGTTCTTATTGTTACAAATTATGTTGTCGCGCTTAAGCGTGGTAATGCTACCAGTAACAATAACAGAGATTCAGACCGGGCCACGGCTGGAGCAGCTGCGTGACGCCACTGCTGGCGTGGCCGGCTGCAGAGAGCTCCTCACTGGGAGTAGTTCTTGGTGTAAACACACTCTTGGCAGCACATATGGCATGGGCCTGCAGAGTAACCTCCTGGAATGGCAGTTAAATAACATTCACCTCATAGCACAAATAACTTTGAGTTATTATGCTTCACAATAAACATCTACAAGTCAGTCACATTTGATTTTCAGATGTGGGAGATCCTTTAAACCACACATGAAAAACAGTGACAGGATAAGATAACACTGCCAACTTTAGAGCAATTAATAAAAAATCCTGGCTCACAGACAACAATTTTAATAAATATTTGTGTGAACCCACAATAGAGAGGTCAAGGAGGATCTTATGTGTGACATTTATGTAGAAGTTATGAAAACATTGCCAGTGGTCGACCTCATTTTATTTCCGTAACACATGATGCATGTCTGAATTTTTTCTGATCAAGGCAAAAACGTGTGCTCATTTTCACTTTTTTTCACCATTTTAAGTTGGTGAGGTAAATCTTATCAAGTTAAATCATTCCCTAAAGTTCCTCTTAACCACTGAAAATTCATATGTGTTTATTGGTTACGAACTTAGAAGCTTTTCCATCAAAAAAATCCCTTCCTGCCTAAAACTTGCTTTGATATCTAACTTTCCACCATGTCTTCCTTTTGAATGTACAGACCACTGAAGTCCCTGCCTCTCTCCCCACTCAACTCTTCTTAGTGTCTGTAGCTCAAGCACATCGGCTCATTTAAGACTTTGGTCGAACACTGTAAAATTACTCCACACTACACAATGGCAAGGTGTAATACTGGGGAGATTCAGATATACATATGTGAACCAGAAACCGATTCTGACTGAGAATGATACAGAAAGTAACACCCTGCATTTTAACAGGATTAGTTCTTTGGATTTATTACATATGAAGCTCCAGATATCTAAATCCTGGCTTTGAGGCTATCATCAGTACACCGTAGTTTTAAGGTGGAAATGCTCATCCATGGTGTGAACTGGTCATTTTGCTCATAATATGTCTTCCAACTTGTTAAATACACCATCTAGGGTGCCCAGATAGCTCAGCTGGTTGAGCAGGTGACCCATAAACAGCGGCTATAGTCCCCAACGCGGCGGTTATAGGTTCAAATCCAGCCCATGGCCATTTACTGCATGTCATTCCCCCACTCTTCTACCCACGTTTCCTTCTCTCTCTCCACTGTCCTATATAATAAAGGCCAAAAATATAACTTAAAAAAATGCACAATCTGGACATGTTAAGAAAGGTCCAAAATGTAATTTTCACCAGAGTGTTCTTTAAAAGTACATTGTCTGTCACTGTGTGGGACTAAAGAGTTAAGAACTCAAGCAAAAAATATCATGTCCCTATTTTCAACTTTTGAAATGATGAATGTTCATCAAAAGTTTTATATACAGCATGTGAGCA
The DNA here is from genome assembly GCF_022539595.1 of Amphiprion ocellaris. Lineage (NCBI taxonomy): Eukaryota > Metazoa > Chordata > Actinopteri > Pomacentridae > Amphiprion > Amphiprion ocellaris. The sequence continues at coordinate 14,122,506 of NC_072771.1, read as the reverse complement.
TCACTTCTGTTTGCAGTATGTGGCTACAGCGCAGCAACAATGACAGCTGCGCTCTGAAGAACCAAGAGACAACAGTTCCACATTTCACATATTCTTTATGGCTCTTTTTGATAATCCTGTCACCTTTAATGATTCACCAACATTTATGCATTCATCTACACTACTGTTCAAAAGTTTGGGGTCGCTTAGAAATGTTCTTATTTTTGAAAGAAAAGCATTTTTTTCAATGAAGATAATATTCAATGAATCATAAATCCAGTCTAGACATTGTTAATGTGGTAAATGACTATTCTAACTGGAAACGGCAAATTTTTAATGGAATATCTACATAGAGGTACAGAGGAACATTTCCAGCAACCATCACTCCTGTGTTCTAATGCTACATTGTGTTAGCTAATGGTGCTGAAAGGCTAATTGATAATTAGAAAACCCTTGTGTAATTATGTTAGCACATGAATAAAAGTGTGAGTTTTCATGGAAAACATGAAATTGTCTGGGTTACCCCAAACTTTTGAACGGTAGTGTATGTCTGAGTAAATAAACCAGTTCCTTTAATAGCCAGAAATCCAGAAATGTTACATATTCCATGTCTGAAAAGGCCTCATGTACTGAATCATGTAGGTGAGTGTGTGTAAGCTAAATGCCAACAGAAGCTTTTCATCAGATACTAGCTGGGCCTGAGCCTGTGTCGCCCTCTCAACACCGGATGAAAACTGGGAACCAGGCTCCTGAAACCTAGGAGACGCGCTGAAAAATGTCTCTGGTTACAACCCATTATTAATTGTGGGGGCAACAACCACAAACTGGAGCGATCGTTTTTCTAAGCTATTTTTTTCCCCTGCCAACTTTGGCCCTGTGTTATCTGCCTAATCCTATCTCATCCCTTTCCTGTCCACATTGGCTCAATGTTGTGGCTCAGAGCTTGACCCAAAATGGCAGAAAGGGTAGAATAAGAGTAGAAGGAGGGATAAGTGGGGAATGAATAAGGGGCTGGGAACAGATTTAGGGGCCTGACTGGCGGTGGCCATGAGGGGGTTCCCCATGGATCAGTGTTAGGCCCAGGTGCAGGGTTTTAATGAAGATGGTGGACTTAGAGAGAGGGGAATACACTTTGAATACCCCATCCCCATGTGAAGTCTCACTCAACACTGTGGCCCTCTTTGACCCTGGATTAGTTTCCTCTTCCAGGTTTAGAAGCAGGATGCTGACCGCCAGCATTTCCCCCCCTCTGCTACCTGAACATCGAGAGATAGCCTGTCTCCCTGGGGACAGATATTGCAGTTGCGCCTGTTGTTTGGACTGGAGCCAGCTTGGACATCTCACACCAGCCCAGGTACCCATCTGGCAGGGCAGACAGGAAGCTTTTTTATTTTTTTTTCTGTCCTGGTCCATTCATCCTGCCCACTATAATACAGTCTGTTCTTCATGCTAGGCTGCATCTTGCTTCTCTTTCATGTTTTGTCTGCCAGTTTCAAGAGCATATGTTTTTGTATTTTCACAATAACCCTGCATGGATCACTGCCAGCACAGATGTAGCTTTACTGTTCCTCTCATACATTATAAATATCTGATATTTTCTTAATGACTGAGTAAATTCCCTTTTTTTCCCAAACACACAAGTCCAAACAATGAGAGAAGAGGATGAACATAAACAGAGCTGTTCCGTGTAGTCTTTCAAAATTCAAAAGTGGTGGTCCATGGAGTGCATGTTGCACATGTTGCATCCACTTTACATGTGTTTATCTGATGTAAGCTAATAATTAAATTCCATGCACCGAGCTTTTCTAGTGTGTTTCAAAGTGTGTCACTAAGTCTGGGTCGACTCGAGGGCATTACCGCTGTTTGTTCTAAATCGCTTTTTGTTTGTTTTGGGACCAAACGTGTGTTAGTGAGGTGGGGCAACGGCTGGCTGCATGTCATCTACTAATTATTCTGGAGCTGGCAATGTGTAGATCCACAGAGCATCCGCCTCCTTCAGATTTGAGGGAGATAAGTGTGTGTGGGAGGTGAGGCTGGAAGTGGTGAAAGGGTGGTTGCAGGCTGAGAATGTGACTGTGGTTGTGCACACACCTTGTCTGCGGTTTTTCTCCATCTTTCTCTCTCTCTTGCGCTCTCTTCCTGGTCATTTGTGCCGCCAGCCGGTGCTATCTGTCCTCATATCTTCATTGGCTTCCTAACACCTGTTGATAAAAGACATCCTCTCCTGTCAGCAGCAGCCACCCAGACACTCGTAAGTCTGATCCTTAGAAGAGCCGAAAACATTCTCAGAATACAGTTCACCGTCTGTTTGTGGGTCCTTCTTCGCTTAATCACATCCTAATTCCTCTCTGTGACTGAGCTCTCTCTGCTTTAATTAACAAAAATGTGCAATTAACATGAATAGTTTAGAATGACAGATAAAATAAATAACATTATTACATTCTGCTGTGGATAGACTGATAGAAGTGTTAGAGGCTACCATCCCAGTCTCACAGCCAGGTGTCTCACAGTGGAAAGCATATTCTTTTCACAAAAAAGTGCTGTAAAATTGTGAGATCCTTTTGGGACTCATCACCGTGGCAACCCAGATGCATCTGATCAGTTGTCTTTCTATGTGCAAAGTGAAAGAACCTTAATAGTCAGGTGACGTGGACACAGGCCAGCAGAGTGGAATAGGCCAAAGTAATGTAGGTATCTCACAATTTTAAACCCTTTATTGTTAAGCTAATATATATTACTCTTGAAATAAATGTAGCTATTATACATTTTCCTGTGAGTCTGCATTGAGACAACGGTTCAACAAAAAAGATGCTGCTGAGCTGCTCTATGAATAAAGATAGGATCCAGTATTTTTGTCTTTATACACTACACTCGCAAAATTTCACTGCCGGCCTTCCTCAGGTATAGAAGAGTGGAGAGACATGGTAGACGAATCAGTAAAAGAAAAGGTTTGGAACAGTCGCCATTTTCTTACGAGTTTGCACGTCTATTTTTAATGGCTGAAGAGCAGAAGTATATCTTTATAGCTTCCCTTTAAGGATGTAGCCTGGTTTCAGACTGCAGAACTGCTGCACACATTTGAAATTTTTCCTATTGAATTATGTGGTATGAGCACAGTCTGTATCATTCATGCTGGAGAAGACTTTTATATGCATTCTCCACACATTATGTTCTCTTTCCTTGAATCTGTATTTCTCTCTTCCACTTGTCTCTCTTTCTTTTTCTTTAAATGGTGTCATGTTCTCCTGCAGTGCAGCTTCCTTTTAAAAACAGATGCAGTGAAGCGTTAAGAAGAAATAAGACCTGACACATCTTCAGAACCAAGGTTGCCTTTTGTTTATCAGAGTGCTATTGGTATTGTATGCGTGTGCGTAAAATTGCGTGCGTGTGTGCGTGCGCACGTGTGTGTGTGTGCGTGTGTGTGTGTGGCAGACGACGGCGTGTTAAAGACGTGCGTCACCAAGGTGAATGGAGGTGGCAGGGTGCTAACAGCTGGAGACAGGCTCCAAGGCAGTGAGGTTACAATTGGTGTTAATAGATGCCTTCCTAAAGAGCAGATCACAATACACATTAAAACACACCCACACTCATCCTGCACTCATTCAGCTCTTTCTCTGCCTGTGTGAAGCTGAGTGTGTTTATGTGTCAATCACAAACCCACTGAACATTTTTAATCAGAGTGGATTGAGGCTATTGAACAACATGCAGTTGCAGTATTTTGGAATATGCACAGAATACATCAAGTTTGCTACAGATGCTCCTCTTTCTTGTGTGATAAATTGTAGCATGAATGATTTTTCCTCTGGCTCCATCATCAGGTCAAAATTTTATTGAAAAAAAATCATAAACCTTACTTCATGACTACATACTAAAGATAAGATAATCCTTTATTGTTTGCAAACCAGGGGAAATTTACTTTGTTACAGCAGCAACATTTTTACATTAGCAATAAACATATGTATTATAGCAATAATAACAATATGTCCAATATGTACAAATATTAAAAAATGAAAATGAAGAATACAGTATTAATACACTGTAGGCAATTAACAATATAAAGTGGCTTTAAAATAAGAGTCAAAGTGCAAGATGCATTGGTGCAAAAATTGCTGTTCATATTTTGTTATGGTCTGAGATGATGCTGAAGATATACACTACTCTTCAAAAGTTTAGGGTCACCCAAGCAATTTTATGTTTTCCATGAAAACTCACACTTTTATTCATGTGCTAACATAATTGCACAAGGGTTTTCTAATCATCATTCTTTCAAAACCATTAGCTAATGCAATGTAGCATTAGATCACAGGAGTGATGGTTGCTGGAAATGTTCCTCTGTACCTCTATGTAGATATTCCATTAAAAATCAGCAGTTTCAAGCTAGAATAGTCATTTACCACATTAACAATGTCGAGACTGTATTTCTGATTAATTTAATGTTATCTAAATTGAAAAAAATGCTTCTTTGCTTTCAAAAATAAGAACATTTCTAAGCAACCCCAAACTTTTGAACGGTAGTGTAAGTCCAGTTTATGTAAATTGCAAATATATTGATATTCCCCATCAGCCACAGCTGTATTGGTTAGCAAAAGTTAGTATTTGTAAATAGTGAACTAACATGGTGAATGTAGTTCACACTACTGAACATCAGCATGTTAGCATTGTCACAGTGAGCATGTTGGTATGCTGAAGTAAACCTTTAACCCCAGAATCTCTCCAGAATGCTGGTTGCCGACATAGTTGTATAAATAGAATATGCAATATTTGTTTACATCAAGTGAAAACGAAACGGCATAAAATGTCACATTAGATGTTTTACAGCAGGACGAGAAACAGTCCAGACCAAAGGTGCAACACGAAGAGGAAAAAAGAACTTTTGAACATTGCTACTGACATACCAATATGCATCACAGATGAATGACTCTGACCTGTTGATGTCTAATTTGTAGGAAAATCCAAATAGCAGCCCAACATAGTATCAGCCTAACACTTCTGTGTTGATTGTGTATCAGTGTTTCCTGCAGGTTGTGGTTAGGTGCAGCCAGTCTAACGTTCTGCTTAGACCTGTACAGCTGACACCCTGCAGCCTCTGGGAGTTGACAAATGGAAAAAGGCCTGAAGATGAATGAAGCACAATTACCCGAGGTAACAAATGTTCCTAATGATTTATGCCCAGCTCGGGTTGCTTTATTTTCGCCTGGGTACAATTCAGCAGGAGGACAGTGGTGGTGGTGCTGCAGACCCTGGGGCTGCTCTGTGCTGATGCTCAGACAGCGAGCTGCAGACATTGACTAATGGGCTATGTGAGACCACCGCCATTGATATTTACCTCATTTCTCCTCACCCGAGCACTGTCTCAACAACGTCAAGACGAGCCGTCATCCTCTGAGTTTTTCTTTCTTTTTTTTTTTCAAATCTTGGTATGGGTGATGCCAGGGGCCCCCTAGCTCACGTCTACCTCAAGGCCCACCCTTTGGTGCCCCAGGCCAGAGGAGAGAGAGGGAGAAGGTGAGAGGGAGGGAGATGAAGAGGGAAGAGAAGGTCAGACTTAAGGCTTCAGGCGTTGTGAAGAAACATGCACTTCTCAGTGTTTTCACTTGTCTGTTTGATGAAGTATCATACTCACTACATGGCTGAAGGAAAAAAGGGGTTTTACACTACAGTCTTAGGTGTGATGGAAATAAATTACAGCCATAAAACACCCTCAACTGTGGTTCCTGCTGACTTCTTTTAACACCTGAGATCTAGGTTGACTTGAGGGCACTACCACTCGTTCCTTAAAATCTATTACCTCCTTTTTTACTGTTCATATTCATTACTCATATTTATGTTACATTTTTAGCATACCTGAATAGAGGATTCATTGGTGGAACTACTGATGCCCTTCATGTGAATATGAGCAACACTTACGGATCGATTTGTTAATAATCACAGGATCAATCTGCAGTAATGCAGCAGTTTCAGTTGTTCAGATGAGCAGAGCTGTCTTTCTTTCACACACATACACAGTTTGCTGCTTATCAGAAAAAGACAACTACTCTTGTTGGAGCCTGAAGGCAAAGTGGAAGTTCTCACCTCACTTTTTATATTTGAGTTATTACCACTTTGATATCTTGGCATTGTGCATGTGAGAGTTATGAGATTTGAAACGCTAGTTGTTTGCAGAGTTGAGAACTCTCTGGTTACAAACCTCTGGCACAGGTGGTCTCTCTCAGACCTCTGACACTGAATGAACCACCACAGTGAAAAATAAGACCCACTATTCATATTTACAGTGGAACAGTCAGCCTCTCCCTCTTTCTCCCTCTCTGGATAACAAATAGCCACTGAGACATTGTCATCAAAATCAGATTAATTGTGAAATAAAGCATTCTATTTTTAAATAAGCTTTAACGAATTTGGAGAGGCTCTTCACAGGAGGTACTAATTTGTTATTCAAAGAAATGAATCACCCAATTGAAAAATGGTTCCACTGGGACTAAAGCATCAACAGAGGCGTAGCAAAATGATAGAACTGATTATTCAATAGAAACCATTACCCAAAGCAGCGGTTATTATGATAAATCATGCAGGAAATCATAACAATCTCAGCTCAGTGATTCACTATTAATGAATATTACCCAATTTTAACCTTGTGTGATTTATGTGTTGTTCAGTAATCATAAGAGGTGCAACTCTGTAATGTTGAATACACATTTAACCTCGGATCAGATTTCTGAATGCGTTCTTTGCGGCACAGTGCTTTGGGTTAAAGGTGCTACATGTAGCATTTTGCATCAATAAATCATTAATGCATTAATCTGAGATGTAGGTGCTGTTCAAACTAGGTCATTACTGGGAAAATTGAAGGCTCTAAGGATCACACTTATTATGCTGTACATTGTGAGTTGCATTTGTGTTGAGAAAGTTGCTTAAAAAATGTGTCAAAACATTATTTCATTGACTCAGTACTTGTCAAAAGTGAGATTATACATCTCTAATTCTTCTTATTGGCCATCAACAGTACAGTTAGTGCTGTAACTGTACAAAGCACTCCGTCATCAAGAAATGCCTGTGACGCACACTTTAAAGCAAAATCCATGAATAACAAGCCAGTTAAAAAGACACATGCTGTATATAAGACAAGTCTGGAGTCACCTACCAGCACCCTCAGTAAGCTAGCATGCCTGTCCACTGCATGCAAAAAGACATAACTGATATTGTTTTCTGTACATCACAGAGAGCTGAAGTGAAACCAGAATTTCTCAGTACTCATAAGCTACAACTAACACATTCTCAGTCAAAATCCCATTGTCATTTCTAAGTAATGCCCCTAATAACTATCAACAGAATGTATTGTACCTTAATGTGTGTGTTTGAATGAGTGTGAGCCTTTCTGTATTCTTCTTCGGAATCAGTTTCAAGTACAGTAACGTGTTTGAGCAGAGTCACAGGTGAGCTGGTGTGCTCAAGCTGCAGCAAGTAGCAGAAGGGTAGGTGGAGAGAGAGGCAAGGACTTTGTGCCACAGAGTTACATCTAATCCATGGTTAGCCAGAAGGACATTCTTTTAATGTCAGAAAATCTTCTAAATATATAAGTATGAAGAAGAGATGAGTTTTCATAGGTTTAATCAGTGACTGTAGAGGGACTTTAAACAGCAGACATTACGAAAAAGGCTGGAAACATGACTTTCAAAGAGAGTCCTGGAGAGTTTTGACAAAACTCAACCCAGTAATGTCAGCTGCAGTTTATAAGTTTATAAAGTAATTGTTTAACTTTGTTTAAACCAAGGTTTCCATTTCTTCGAATATTGTAGGTGAAATGTAGGGACTAGCAATAATTTTATTTTTTGAGTACAATGGTACAGAGGTTTGCCTGGACATGACGTAACAACTTTGGCTCTTATTGCAAAAATACGCAGTGCTGCAGTGGGAAATGTGTTCTTTCAAAAATACTGCTCCCTTCATGGTGTAAGATTATGGTTATATAGTCTCATATAGTGGCAATTATTGCATCAGAGTGTCAAAGAAATTGTGGTGATGCTACTTTCTTATAAGACACCCTTTTTTTTAAGTGTTTTTAAATTGCAACAAATGCTTTGTAGACCACTTAATGCAGAATGCATATTATATAATAATCAGAAAAGCCTTTGGATTTTCAGGTTTACAGTATATATGTTTCCAGCATAACATTTGCTTTATCTTATTAGTCAATTCCTTAGTTTAAATCTCCTCCAATTAAGCAGTATTCTTTTATGTCTTATTGTGTTGAATCTTTATTTAAAGCAGCTCATAAAAATAGGACGATGTGATATGATATGATGATATATAGGACATCTATGCATGAACCTAACCAAGTGCTACACAGCACTGTTAGAGGCCCAGTAATGACTGAAGTGAACCTGGGGCATTTCTCTTTGATATATGTCGTCACACACACACACACACACACACACACACACACACACACACACACACACACATGCACAGAGTCATGAGTCCCATATGCTCACACTGCACTTGCATACATTCAGGATTCGTACTCCCACAAAGACATCGGAGTGTTTCAAAGTGATTTGTTTCACTTGCAGACCCTGTGAGCAGCCGAAATTTTGGGGGACTGATGGGAGGACAGGAAAATGTGGGTCGAGCCTCACCCGCCCTTTCATCTGCAGGTCCTGTTCATCCTCACTTCCCCCCTCGCCATTCGTCCGGGGAGATGCCTGTCACAAATACCTAACCTGCATGTCAGAGACACCCGTTTCTTCGTGCAGTCCTCAGCCAGCCTTACAGACACGACCCAATAGTACACTCATGTTGCAGAGGCTGAAGCTGACATCTGGACCGTAAAGACAAAGGTGAAACATGGGAGAACACTGGTACATGCTCCTTAATGTGGCTCATTACTCAGCGAGCACATACTGTATAGTGTGGGGAATGTAGATCATCAAACAGGTTTGCAACTTTTTGCTGCTGCCAGAAAACATATCACATGACACAACAACGAACTATAAAAGACTACAGACATCGTCTCATCTTTCCTTTTGTTGCTACACAGGTTTTCATTGTTGTTTTAGGCTGTCATATCAACATCTATTCAGAATACTTGTTTGGATACTCTAATTGATGACAGACCTGTTTCCAACAACTCCTCCTCTTCCCTCTTTCCTCCACTGAACTCACTCATCTCCTCTCTCGGCTTTCCCCTCTCAGGCTTCCCATTGAATGGGGATAGAGCAGAGTGAAAGTTAGATGTGACCTTTATAGCCACATGCTACTGCAGTGGCTCATGTCTGCAGGCGGTGCTTTGTGTTTGCATTCAAAATACCAGGCTTCAAGCCAAAAAGTTGCTGTTGTTTAGCTAAATACATAGATATTGATCATGCAGTTTGCTGTTTGATGTTGCAGGCATTCCACATGACACTGCCTCTCCTCCTCTACTAGTACCAGTTATTAAATGATTCCATGTTGTAGACACCATATCATTTGATGGCACACGTTTTAATACTTTGGGGATATTTTGATTTTTTTGGAAATCTATTTATAGCTTTTTAATCCATTTATTTTGGCATGTGGGCTGGAAATGATACCAATCTTTCTTTCTTTCAGTTTTTTTTTGTACAAGACTAGAAACACTCCTTGCCGAAAAACATCTCTTGCCCCGAGGGAAACTGTCTCAGTTTCTGTGCAAATAAATAACAGCACATGCAGTCAAGACAAAACAGCAATTATCCAGAAGTGAGTGAGTGAGAGAGAGAGAGAGAGCTAGTATAGTTCATACAATAGTTTCATGTTCACCACAGTTCTGTCTTTACATGTTCCCTGCCTCTGTTTTTGTGGCACAGTTGGTGGTTTTTCTCCTGCTGATAAATGTACTTGGATTTGCGCCCTACACTTCTCCGTGCAGTTCACCTTGTTTGCATAAATACTGTTTAACACTTTGATGATCATAAGGTCTTTATGGACTGATCCCTCAGCGAGAGACTGCTATTATCCCCAAAGACAACAGGAGTTCATTTTGAGTTTTGTTGACACTAAAGTCTGAGCTGAAAACCATGTCTGTGCAGTTATCTGAGGTCCTGTCCTAATAAGTAGTCCAGGGTACAAATGCAGGCATGTTTCTCTGCAAATATGAGTCGGCGTATAAACTAACCCTTAAGCCCAGCTGACAGCACAATTTGATTTTTTAAGATGCCTGGCATGAAAGCCTCTCCACCCTGTTTTAAGTAATAAGAGATTACAACTAATCTTCTGGTAATGGCCGGCTGGCATTCCTCTGCAGCAAGCGCTTCTGAGGAACTGTGCGGGTTGTTTTTGAACTAAACGCGGTTTACTCCTTTCTCAAAATATTAATTAGTTCATTGGTCAGTGCAGAAAGAACCTTTACTAACACAGTCTGGGTGAAATGGTTTATGTTTCTGTGTCATCTGTGTGTTTTACTTGGGAAGATGTGTGTTGCAAATACATTAGTTTGCAGAGATATGATTCTGCTTGCAAGCATGTGGACAGTATGTACACTACCATTCAAAAGTTTGGGGTCACCCAGACAATTCCATGTTTTCCATGAAAACGTGCACTTTTATTCATGTGTTAACATAACTGCACAAGGGTTTTCTAATCATCAATTAGCCTTTCATCACCATTAGCTAACACAATGTAGCATTAGAACACAGGAGTGATGGTTGCTGGAAATGTTCCTCTGTACCTCTATGTAGATATTCCATTAAAAATCAGCCGTTTCCAGCTAGAATCGTCATTTACCACATTAACAATGTCTAGACAGTATTTCTGATTAATTTAATGTTAGCTTCATTGAAAAAAAAGCTTTTCTTTCAACAATAAGGTCATTTCTAAGTGACCCCAAACTTTTGAACGGTAGTGCACATGCTGTTGCAATCACTGACAGCCATGGTTACTGTACTTTTAATTGCATATTGACATTTGAAACTGAAGAAGAGTTGGTGCACGAGATTTTACCCTACTTGCTACTAAAAACGCGTCAAAAATGTGGGAGCATTTTGTCAGTTGAACTTGGAGAAAATGTAAGAAATTACCATTTTGCTGTGGATGCTTCCTTTCAACAACGTAAGGTACTATTGCTGTTGATGTTGGTGGAACTGCAAAAAGTGAAATAAAATAGATATACAGAAGTAACCAAAAAAGGATACTTATTCACTCCACTGGTAAGCAGATTCCATTCACAAAAACTCAGGAGGAACTTTACATTTGCTCATTCATTTAAATATTCTGGCAGCATGGAGAAGGCCTCAGTCAATGTCTGTGAAGGACTTTCAGAGTTTTCAACTTACATGTCATTATGTAAACAAGGAAAGATCCATTATTAACCTCAGTATAAACATGGATCCTCATGAGTTAGACCAGTTATACACTATACATTCAGGCATTAGTCATGTGTCACTTACTGCCATGTTGGGTTGCTTCAGCCTGCTGTTGTTCTTTCTCAGTACAATGGAGATTTAATACTGGCTCTCAGCTGACTGTCATCTGACTCTTTTACAAGCTAAGCATAAAATTTTGAATTAGCACCACCACATAAATGCATTGATTATAAGATTTTGTGGTCTAGGTGTTCTCTACAATATAGCTTTGCTCTCATGTAACATTGTTAGATTTACAGTTAGGAGGTTTAAGGCAAAATGCTAAATCTGGTACCAACATTACCCTCAAAGCACTTTAAAGACCCCATTAGGTTAAAAGCAAGTTTTTTATCTTGTTAATATTCCCATATGGTGTTTAACAGTCAACACCTTGTCTGAGTATTTTGTTTGTGAAACTGCAGTGTCCTGATGACAGTTTCAAAAACACAGATTCAGACTTCCACTGTTTAATATGTAACAAACCTAAAGAATGAATCCAGTCAACTTGCAGGGTGGAACTTTATGTATCATTATTCTTTTCTTTCAGAATTGGTATCCAGTTTAACCCTGAGATGCATGAGTGATTGGACCCTACACTCTTCCATAAGTGGGTCAGAAATGACCCGTATAAGAATCATTGTGTTTTTATGCCATTTTTGTCCACACACGAATGATTTCATGTATGAAACATGTTTATTTTTCACTTTATAATAGATTTTAAACTTTTTGATGATTGAAAAAGAAGGAGATTACACAGAGCAGCAGTAGAAGAATGTCAACATCCATTTCGTTGACATCTTTTCCTCCAGCTTTTGTTGTTCTCCATCCCTCCAAGTTTGTGCATCACCTCTTGTAAGATATTACCAGTGATTAAGAGCTTGGGGTAGTATACAAATATCACAATTTCTTTAAAAGTATAAAAGATAAATTAAAAGTTTAAATAGAACAATATCAAAATATGCTTTTTGAGGAATAACTGAAATACGAAATTATAAAAACTTTTCATTAACAAGATATTGCAAGAAAACGACCTCACCGGGTCGTTTTGATCCACTTACTTTTGCAGACGCCATGATTGTGTTTTCTGTTATTTTGAAAGTGTAAATGATGGAAATAAAATCTAACTTTTTTTTGACATATTATAAGAATGTATCATCTGTAATTTGATGCCTTTTGGAGATTTTTCCATTTTTCCTTTGCTTCTTTATGCACATTAATACAAATTTTTACCTGGGGTGCCCAAACTTTCGATCCCCACTGTAGTTCATGCATGAGGTCACGTCAGTTCATCATTACAAAAATTCTTCCAAAACTGAATTTATGGAGGAAAAAACAACTCACTGTTTAAAAAAAAAATCCTCTGATTTATTCATAGTATTAAACAAGTTAAATAATTTCACAATAATCCCCCCTAAAAAAACTGCATGTTGAACTCCAATACAATGAGCACAGAGGGAGTCTCCTGTCAAACAACCAATTACTTGTTCTCTTACACTGCTGTGTAATTTCCACTTCCTAAAGCAGGTGGGTGACATGTTTTTAAAGTCCTATGTAGTGATTTGATTTAAATGGTATATTGCTAGAAAGACTGTAATACTAAGCCCTCTCTTCTGTTTTGGTAATCCAGAGGTGGCTTGTGATGATGGGGGAAGGCAGAGGAGCTTGCCAGTAAAAATGTCTGTAAAGTAAGCAGCCTGTTTTCCACCTCATTTGCTCTCTGCCATCTCCCACCTATCTTTTCACTGTAAAGCGTAGTGAGCCTTCAGTGGCAGTCTTAAAGGCAATAAACACAACAGTAGCAGTTAGATTAACGCTGCTGCAACCTTTATAAAACATTAATGTGTCGCTGTCTTCCTTATCCAGTGATGCTTGTGTGGAGGGAAAGCTGAGCTGAGCTTTCCTCTGTGGTCTTAGTGAGTGTTTGTGATGTGTTCTTTTATACCTGAGCTGTCAAGTAAGCTCTTGCCAGTCTGGGCAAATGTGAAGGATGGATTTGCTTGCACTGCTGCCAAATCACTGTTGTCTTTTCAAGGTCTCTGACCCTGAGATGAATGGCCGTCTGCAGCAAATGTAACTGCTCTGAAGTTGATTACAGTGTTGCCGCTCTGCAAATAAACCTGTATGGAGTAGTCGAAGAGCAAAACAACCTGAGTGATGTTAATACTATGAAACTGTACTGGCTTGATGTTAAAAAATGCTTTGTAGGGTTATGATTCGCAAATGAATAAATAACTAAAACAACACTATTAATTTAAGAATATCTTAAAAGGTGACACCAAACTCACAGGTAAAAATGGACATTTTTTGCAGTGGTTTATTTTACCATGTCAGTGTAGTTCTACTAAATGATCCCAGATGAATGACTTCTATGTGTGAGCTCTTCAAAGCGATAATAAAGTTCTTACATTAAAGCATGGCATCACTGCCATGTTTATTCTGCATTAGCATTTCACATGTTCCGGCCAAGAGCAGCAACAGAGACTGTTTGTGTTCAGTAAATATTCCGTAGTCTTTGTATGATTCACCTGAAAGGTCATAAAGCAGCAGGTCCAGTCATTGCTCAGCCCCGTGTTGATTGGCTGGCTGCCTGCTCTTCATTGTTGGGTGCTTATACTGAGCATTGGGCTGTACTGATTTGCTGTTTGGAGAAGATTTAGACTTGTCACACACACACACATGCACATGGTGGTTTTTAAGGCAGTGGGGGTTACCGGATTATAAAGAGGAGAAGTGAAAATTCCTGTTTGGGAGATCTGCTGAGGCTTAAGTTTCCCCATCGCACATGTCACGGTGGAAAAACTCCCAGGAGGAGGTGGGGATCGAAGCGTCAATCCCACACTAGGCTCAGGGTAAACACAGAGGTATTCAATGACCCAAATAGTGCTCTCTGGGTTTCTTTTAGCCCAGCTTGTGTTTCTTGCTTGTGTCGCTCTGAATTGTAACGTTGCCATGCAACTATATAGCCAGCGCTTGCAGCAACAACACACCTGAGCATTTTTCTTGGCATAAAAGCCTGTGGATCAGATGCTTTCACATTCATGCTGGACTGTGACTAAGCTGCAAAACCCAAATGTATTGTCGATCTGTCTGTAAAAATGAGTGCTGAATCTCTCCGGAGACATCATGCCTAATGCTAATCTCAGTTTACAATGGGAGAAATGTGCTACAGAATAAGTATTTTGAAACTAGGCAATAACTGCAGCTCATAGTAATGAAAATTACGTGAAATTATAAGACTGTTCAAAAATAATGCATCAAATATTTCAACCAGAATGAACATTTTATTCACCAGATTAAAAGCAGGTGACACATACGCAGAAACAGACAAGGATTTATGTTGACATCAGACACATAAAGCACTACAATAGTATCCCTCTCCTCCAAGAAAAGCTTCCAGTTTTGTTTGGAGAGCACCGCAGCTACAAGGGAACATGCATTACAAAGCGGGAGCACTTGAGTGACTAAGCTGGATGTCATCGTCTGAGAGAGAGAGACTGCCAGGGCCTGTAACAACAGAGGGAACAACACTCAACTCACCACCGACTGTCAGCCGCACAGTCGACTGCAATGGGTGCATGTGTCAACACCTCAGAGAATCACTACTGCACTTTGTGTGTGTGTGTGTGAAATGTGAAATGAGTGTCGTCACCTGAACGTACTGCACTTCCAGCAGTGATCTGAAGAACATAAATCAGTGTGTTTTGCAGAGGTTGTACGTGTGCGTACATGTCACCATCTCCTGTTCTTTTATGTCTGTGTGTGTGTGTGTGTGTGTGTGTGTGTGTGTGTGTGTGTGTGTGTGTGTGTGTGTGTGTATAAGATATCTACTTGTGTGTGTTGCGTGAATGTGCTGTTACTCATAAAGGAAGAACCGGTGAATGAGGCGTGTGTGAATGAGCTGCTTTATTTTCACATCTGGTCATTTACATGACCCATCCTTCAGAGAATTATCCAGACATGTTAATATACAACAAATCAAACATTATTCTGTGTAAACACACACAACACAACAAACTGAACGCATACAGATATGAACAATTCAAATAATGAACATTTAATAAATACACACACAGCCTCATGAGTATATACATGCTACAAATAGTGATTTAAACAAACAACCAAATTAAACAAAATGAACAACTTGTTGGGGCAGCTGTGGTAGTTGAGTGAGGAAGACGTTGCTACCAATGGCAGGCGAACACTTAATGGTGTGTGACTGTGTGAATCAGTGAGAGACATTGTAGAGCACATTACAGAACTTTGCTAAGGTTAAAAGTTGCTATGTTTGTGCAGACTATTTACCATTTATCATATATGCTTCAAAGCTGCACGGTGGCTCGGTGGTTAGCACCGTCGCCTTGCAGCTAGAAGATCCTTGGTTCATGTCCTGCCCTGGGCCTGGGATCTTTCTACATGGAGCTTGCATGCTCTCCTTGTGCATGCATGGGTTTTCTATGGGTTCTCCGGCTTCCTCCCACAGTCCAAAAACAAACTGAGGTCAACTGGTCATTGCAAATTGTCGACAGGTGTGAATGTGAGTGTGTATGAGGATTAAACGGTGTATAGATAATGGATGGATGGATATGTGCAGTGCTGTGGAAATAGTTCTATGTAAGACTAAAAATATCTGTTTTGTTCAGTAATTATAACTACAATGTAAAAATGTTATTGGCTGCTTTAGAAATACATTCAGATTGTGCAAGTGTGTCAATACAAACGCTTTTGTGACTATGTGTGTTAGTCCATCCCAGAGCTAACACCAAGAGACAGACAGCCACAGACACCCAGACTAACATTCAAGGCCATTTAGAATCAACAATTAACCTTAGTATGTCTTTAGACTGTGGAAGGAAGCTGGAGCACCCAGAGAATATCCACACAGGCACAGGAAGATCATGCACCCTGGACAAAGAAAGGCCTCTGCAGGTTCAAACCTAGAGCCTACTTTCTGTGAGGGGACAGTGCTGACCACTGCATCATCATGCTGCCCCCTGTATTGGTAGTGCATTAATTTTGATACCTAATCATTGATTTTGCTTTATTCTTCTTGATAATGTGTTTAATCATTTGTTAGCTTTCGTCAACAAATGGTAGATATTTTTTTTGTATTATGAAGCTAAAGGTATCACTATGTATTAATGGAAAAAGTACTTTCCTTGTCCACGAGCACAACAGTGTCCATGTTCCTCTGTTCTGTAGTGATACAACAGATGGGTTTCTCTCATTAAATCCAGTTAATATAATTATTTACAAACTCTAGTTGTCTAAACAGAACCGCTCTCTGGTCCTGCCATACAGTCCATGGGTCATGCCCACCTAGCATTAGCATTAGCATTAGCACAGCTGTCAGAGAGGTGTATTAATTACAAAGCAAGACTAATAGGTAAGTGAGATAGGTTGAGCCTAATGTTAGGGATTTAAATGTCATGAAAGTGGCTCTCTTCAAACCTGCTAGATCACCACAGTAACATGCGAAACAACAAACCCTCAGAAGATCATTAATAAATTGTGCATCTGCTTTTTCCAAAACTGTCCAGACCCTAATGGTGCAGTTATGAGTTCTGTTCAAAAGCAACAGAACAAATCCCCTGAACGCATTGCTAAAACTCACTAATTAATAGACAAGAAGGCCGAAGACAAGAGATGCAGGGAAAAAGAGCAGGACAATGACATACAGTGGAGATCTAGGCTGGCTGGGAATCGAACCGGGTAAACACATCTTGAGTGCCCATGTGGTATTAACCCTAACCACTACACCGTGTTACCCTTGGACTTCCTTAATCTCCCCAAGGAGTTAAAAAGGGTGAAAAAGGGAGTTCCTCTCCTCGTTTCCCTGTTCACTGCTGATATTAGTCCGTGGCATTTGTTTTTTTCTCTGTTCTTTTTTGTGCTCCATCATTTTTTAACCACAAGGTGCATCTCTTGGCTTCTGCTGAGGGAACTTTGCTGTCACTGAGAGAAACTAAGGCTCTGCTGGCATTCCTACCCAACTGTGTGGCTGCAAAACTCAACACAGGCACATCGTTGTTCTTGCTAACACGATGCATGCACTAAAATATATCAAATATCAATAGGATGAATGTGTCAACAAAGACTGGAGTTAAATTTAGTGATGAACTGTAATAGCAAAATACGATATCTTTTGCTTTTTTCACATTTAGAATCTGACTTCTGGCAGAAGACAAAATGTCCGGAGGTGAAAATGACACCGTGACACCAACTGGCACTTCTGTTGTCCTCCTCACATGAAAGAATATTGAATATATACAGAGAATTTAATGTACTCTACAGCCCATTTAACACTACTGACGCTTAAACAGTTCAACCGCCCTTGAGATTCTGCAGCTAGTGGCAGCGGAGGGATGCTGAGATCAGGGTTTGGCATGCTGTACGTGCTCCTCCAGGTCAGCCAGAGTTTAGCCAAGCAACATGTGAGCAGAACAACCCACAATATTTGACACATTGCTGCAGGGGCTTTCTCAGGTGAGGCGAGGGTATGGATGATCTCCATCTTCAGCCGCTGGGACTGGTGTTGGTGGGAGCCCTGACTCTGAGGATGAGGTCATGGTACAGGGACTCCTCGCTCCCCCTCGGCTCTGTCGGACCCTGAGGCTCCTTCACATCTGTGTGCTGTCTGACCCAGCGGCATGCAGCTGCTCCCTCTCATTATACCCTCTAATGGATGGATCCGTTTCCCTCTGACCTCATCCTCCCTCCACAACAACATCCCTCCATGGCTGCGTCCTGATACCCCCCCATCCAGGCCCAGACCCCCTTCTTCTTCCATGCTTGCAGGACTGAGCCCACAGTAGGAACAGGAGGAGCACTTCAGATTACAGTGTAATTGTTTAGTCCATGCGGTCTATCAGAAAAATGCTTACTGTTTACCTGCAAGTACAAGATAAAGGAAAAACGGTAGGAGAAACAAATAAATTACACTAAATACTTTTCTAGTACCTCCTGTTACTAAAGGGAAACAGTAATATTATTCCCCCATATCAATTTAAAAATTATTCTATATTTGCAAAAATTTTGGCAAGGTTATGTGTTTTAAATATGGGTTTATATCTTTTAAACATTATTGTTTTTGCGATGGGCTGCACGGTGGTCCAGTGGTTAGCACTGTCGCCTTGCAGCTAAAAGATCCCCTGTTCTTTCTGGATGGAACTTACATGTTCTCCCTGGGTACTCTGGCTTCCTCCCACAGTCCAAAAACATGCTGAGGTAATTGGTGTTTCGAAATTGTCCATAGGTGTGAATGTGATTGTGATTGTTTGTCTATGTGTAACCTTGTGATATACTGGTGACCTGTCCAGGTGTCCTCTGCCGTCACCCTCAGTCAGCTGGGATAGACTCCAGCCCCCCGCGACCCTAATGAGGATTAAGTCAAGATTTACAGGCAGTAGTCGAGTTTGGCTCCTGTTCACGATGCTGTTATTGTGGAAGAACATGCAGGCTAAGAAGAATCTGTCCACAAGAGTCTGTTTGTTATGAAGAGATGCTTGATGAGGAGATTCCCCATCCCTCACACCTTCATAAGAAGTAGTCGCTGCTGGACTTTGGAGGTGGTTGGATAGGTAGCTACAGGAGACCAGTGTGTGTTTGATGTGAGGGGAATGCAACCATTTTCAGTAGATGTTCACGCAGCTATTGTGGTATAATAGAACCACATGTGTCCACAGCAGTCGACGAGGATGCAGAAACCATGAACTGACCATAAGTCTGCTAGCACTTTCTTTGTACCGTGTGTGTTTTTGTAATGTAGTTCTATGTCCCCCTGAATTCACTGTACCCTTGCATATATACTTTTTCATGTATTAAATTGTATTTACGTAGTGATTTGTGGTCTGAAATCTAAGGTGCTAACCAAACAAGTCATATAATTGTCTCATAATTGTTAAACCTACATATTCTCTTAAGCAAATGCATGTGGTTTTAAGGGTCATCCACCAGGTGATACTTTAATTGCAGGGTGCATACAGAGATTTGCTCTCCTTTACAGTAAAAGCATGCAAAAGTTGTAACCCTGCTAGTATCAAATACTTGCTGACACACATTCATAGACACTTACACACATCTTCTCCATCCATTCATTTTTCTTTGCGCCTCTTTTCATGCATAACATTTTCCAGTTCTTTTTCCAGTAAAAATTGTGCCTCACTGAAAGACATATCACCGTCATGTCTTCATTCCTTTGTGATCCGTCCACAGTTTAATCAATTACTCCAACAATGCATGGCTGTGTGTATTTTCATTGTGTGAGTGTGAGTGTCTGTGTGTTAGTATCAGTGTGTAGCATTCATCTTGTGCCCAGTCCATTGAAGGAGAGAAGAAAAGGCAGCAGGAAAAAAAGGAGCAGTCCTCCACCTGTGTTTGCTGCTGAGTAAACAGAAGCTGTTGTCACGAGCGGCAGACAGCTTGCGGTTTGCTCTTTGGAATTGAATTTCAAGTTTCTTTCTGCTCTTTTGATTTTGCCATAGCAGGAACAGTGAACTATCAACAGGCCCTCCCATTGCGGCTTCTTCTAAGGCGTGATGGATAGAATCAATAATGCCTCGGTCTACCCAACATATTCGTCTTTATCATTAGCACGGCCCCACTGCGGTTGAAGAGCTGTCTGAGAGGCAGCCTCAGACTATTTATAGGCTGGAAGGCTTTTTCAGCAAACTCATCTCCTCTCATCTCATCATGTCTCCCCTCAACTCATCTCAGATTTGCTGGGAGGCAGATTGAGGAATTGCTTTTTTATCGCACAGCTTCTGCGTTCATTACCAGCCGCTCTGCTTCACCACTCCCATTGGTTAGCCGCATCTCTCAGACCTGTCAATCAACAAGTGCGGCTGGATGGGTACGTTTGGTGATCAATGGTGTGAGGTGCCAAGAGAGAGGGAAGATGGAAAAGTGAGATGAAGAAAGAAGCACAGGACTGAAAGAAAAGAAAGTGAGTTAAAGTCCATAATCATCTCCTCTGCAGATGGGGGGAAACCAGAAAAGAGAAAACAGGAGCTATCACAGGCCCTGTGATGATCCAACAGAGATCTTGAATGCATTTCAGTGATGCAGTTCCTGGGATAGCTGAGTGTGTATGAATGTGTGTGTGGATGGTGGGGGTGCGGGGCAGACAAAAAAGGCCAAAATGTAAGTGCAGCAGGAAAACATTTGGTTGCCAAGCAACAGGGCTTCAAGCAAAGTACTACTGAGTTATGAAGAATGGTGGTGCATGACTCGACTTCCCAGATCCGGTTTCAGGAAGATGTTGGGGTGGAGCAGAGGGGAGGGAAAAGACAGAGAAATGTCTCCACCTGTCCTGATTCGTCAGCAGCAGTGAACAATGACATTGGCCAGCACAGACTATAGGGTCTGACCCTGCATAACAGGGGCCTTCAGACTGGGCTTAGGTCTGGTGGTCTCTTGTTAGTTTTGGGGTCCATCCAAGTCGTTTACGCAGCGTGCAATCTAATGATGAGCTCATTACACTGCATTATCACATGTCTGTTTGGTGCCTTATAGGCTGAGAGGCTTCATATAGAAAGACATGTGAAGGGTTCAGTGATGAAGAAGCATTCGGGTCAATTACTCAAGTATAAATACGAGGGCTGGGCAACGATTACAATTTTTAATTGTGACTAATCGCATTGTTATGCGTAAAATTAAATAATGAATTTAAAAGTAGTATATTCTGCATTTTTATTTTAAAATACTGCTATATGAACAAAAATGTAATCACATTTGGTTTGCAAATACTTTAAAGTGCTTTTTAACAGCACTATTCGCTTTACACAGTAGCAGTTAAAATATTTCTTGTCAATCTCGACTTAAACATTAATGTGATTAATGTTATAACAGGAACCTTCGCAGCAACAGCAAGTTAACATTTATAAATCTGTAGTCTTGTATTTTTCTGAACAGGTACCAGCAGAAACATTTTTCTTTTATCAGTGAACAGCAGAAACAGTCTACATTCAGTACCAGCTGTCCATATTAGAGTGAGGTGAAGTGGTGGAGCGCAAAAAAGTCCACAGCTGGGACTAACTGTGCAGAAGAGTTTTTAGTCTGTGAAGTCCATGTTTGTACTTCTTTTTTTTTTTTTGCCTTTTTAGGCTTTAATACATAGGACAGTTGAGAGTGACAGGAAGTGTGGGGAGAAGAGCAAATGGCCGTGTGTCGGACTCGTACCCATGACCACAGCGTCAGGGACTATAGTCCCGATTTATATTGTCACACACAAAAAAGACCTTCCAGTGATGCAGGTTTGAGGCTCATACATGCTGTCATTCGTTGCAGTCCTGAGAACGTTCCTCAGACCGACATCTTCCACCAAACTAATCAGAATGCAGTCTATAGCTAGCTACTTCCCAGCAGCATGTGTTAGCTTGCCTTGTTTTAGTTTACCTCTGTTTCTCCCACACACTGCAACCAAGCCTCCTTCCACTGTTAGTTTGGATGACACTTGATGATGCCCATCTCAAATAATGATCAACATCCAGTCCTCCTGTGTTCCATGGTTTGTCTGTATGTGTATTCAGAGCCAGTGAGCAACGGACTTTCACAATAATATTAATAATTTAAAAAAAAACTGCGTTAACACACAATAAAATAATTGTCAGCCTTGATTCATTAATGCGTTATTAAAGCGTTAACACATTAATCAACTTGCCCAGCCCTAATAAATACAAATATGACTATTTATATATAGTATCATCAGCTGAATATATTTTAAAAGTGAAAAATCTCTAAATCTGAGACTTTTGAAATCACAGCTGTCAGATAAAAGCAGTGGAGTAAAAAGTGTAATTTTCGCCTCTAAAATTTCATAAAGCAGACTAACAGATGAGCAAAAAATGCTACATTTCATCACAAAAATAGTTCACTGTTTGTGTAAGTTTTGAGTTATTCACCACAACTAAGGGGAGGGACAGTCAAGGCAAGTGTGCATGCATGCGTGTGTGTGTGTGTGTGTGTGTGTGCGTGTGTGTGTGTGTGTGTGTGTGTGTGTGTGTGTGTGTGTGTGTGTGTGTACATCTGTCAGTCAGTTGATTCCAGTCAATTTGTCAGAACTGCCAACAGGCCAGGCTGAAGTTAATCTCGATGGTTCTGACAGCTCATCTCCTCCAACCCCATGTCACTGGGCGCGTCATCTTCCATCTCCTATCAGCCTCAGTTCACTCAATTACATGTCATGGGACACTGACAGTTAAAAGAATTTTACATCACAGAAGCTTGTTCATTTAACAAGAGTAATTTGCAGTAAGTCTAACAGGAGAATGAGATAAAACTGAGAATAGGTTTCTGATATGTGGTGTTAAAGAACCAAAACTGCTATTGGTTATAACATATATAGCTTTTAAATTGGAATGAATTAATCTAAAATTCTATGTAACAAGGCAATTTTCCCTGCTTGTTTTTTGTCATGGTGGAAGAAAATCTCTCAAGTGGCATTGATCACCTTAGGTGTACAGAACAATCGGTCATACAATCCTATACTACTGATTTACTGAAGCAGGTGAGGCTGCATGAAAAGAACAATATAGAAGAAGGAACCTCCATCAAATTAAAGCAGCATCAAACTAAGGGAAATACGTTTTTGGAACAATTTTAGCATGAACAATCACATAGTTCATTTAGAGGGATAATAAAACATAGATATTTTCTTCTCTTTATGGTTAGGTTTAGGGAAAAGTTATGAGTTGGGTTAAAAGAGAGGGCCTTCATGTAAGGGTTAAAATAATAAAAAATTAAAGTTGCAGAATGGTCATGTTTAAAAGAAAAGCTGAAACAGTTGCTAAAATGCCAACATTCTGTTGACACATCCATCCACCCCAACATCCTCCTACAGAGACCTTGTGGATCTATAACCACATCACCACACATCCTCTTTTTGTCTTGTCATATTTTCTATGGTTTTCTGTCAGAAAAAGATCACACAAGCAACGTCTGGGGTCACTGTCATTTTAAAATAAATACAGTGTTTCTGCCAAACCTCTGTTTCATGAACACAGCCTACAGCCTTCCAATAATAAAGAGCATAAGCCTGAAATATTGAGAATCAGTCACACATACAGACTGAAAAATTACTTAGGTATTAATTTAATGAGGAATTTTAGGTGCTGTAAATTCGTCATGGTAGAAAGATGAGTTTGTATGTGTATATAGTAACTGTAACTTAAGGCTCACATAGCAATCAGAAGATTTTTACTCCGCCAGGGAATGGAGTGGAGTTATGTGATGATTGGTGTTTGTCTGTCTGTCTGTTCGGAACATTACTCATAAACAGACTAACAGATTTGGATAAAATTTTCAGGGAAGAAATGACACAAGGACCAAGTGATTAAATTTTGGCAGTGATGCGGCTTATAGTTTGGATTTCTGATCATCAATAACTAATAAACAAATTCTGCATTTCCTTAAAAAAATACTGCATTTCTGACAGTGCCATATGGGGGAATGAACAGCTTTGGCGGAACACTTTTCTTGTTAGCCTTTGTGTCTGCATGTAATCATTCAAGCAAAATAAAAATCATTTGTAAGTTAATCCACCAGTCCATGTAGAGCCCACACAGACTTTCTGTGCAACCTAAAATTAGTTTCCATGCAACTGCTCTGCTACATGTAAACTGTGTGCATGTGCAGAATATGTACATGCCAATGTACAGCGAATGTATCGAACAGGGTCGCGGGAGCAGAATCTAAGTGGACAAGAAAGTAAGATAATAGCAACAGTTACATGTCCGTGGTATCCATAGCTGTCCATGTGCATGTCAACAAGGCTTTAGTGACTTCCTTTTCCCGTCTTTTGGCTTTCAGCCTTGGGGCTATTTGTGCCTTCTGCAGACAAAAATGCTTAAAACAGGTCACAAACATGTACTTTTACATGTTTTTCAGTCCTGAAGCGGCAGGACAGGGTAGCATTCAGTAGCTAATGCGACCCAAACAGGAGTAAACAATGCAATAAAAACTTGGTGCTCCATGTGTAATATTATTGATATTAATATATATTAATAATATTAATATTAATATTAATCATTATTTACATAGCACCTTTCAAGTTACAAAATACGTCACAAAGCAGCAAAATGAAATATACAAGGAAAGAATCATTAGAAGTAAGAGACAAAAAAAAACCCACAAAACAGTATGGCATAGAAACACAGCAATGTTTTTAAAAAAATGTGTAAATAACATATGGAAGAAATAAAAGACAGTTTACAAGAAAATTTAAATCTGCGTTTCAGTTGCAAACACTCTCAGGTCTGAGTTACATCCAGGACAGAGACCATCAAGGACCTTAAAAGTCATCAGCAAAATCCTAAAATCTATGAAAATAGTCCTGTTTTTAGTCCTAGCTGAAAGCCTGGCTGCTGAGTTTTGTACTATCTGGAGTCGATCAATGGTTTTCTGGTTCAGGCAAGTAAAAAGATTGAGTAATTGCAATAGTGTATGTGAAACTGGATCAAAGTAAACTAGAGGGCCCATGTTAATTGTTATGGAGAAACATGTCACCCAGGGCAACAGTGTGGCTCGCTGATGTTTCTTCAATCATTTTTGGACAAATAAATAAGTTCTATCAGGTCTTGACTACACAGATAATATTTATAGGAGGAATTCATTGATGCATTTGGTCTTTTCATGGCATTTGTTGACAGTAACAAATACGTCAGAAAATCCCCTGACTTGTCCTTAAACAAGTTCTCTGCATATTGATTTCTCTCAGATGAAATGTACTCCATCACATCAAATGTTCCCAAACGGAGCTCCAGTAACAGATACTGTACAGCTCTCAAACACTGAAGATGAATGTCCACGGCTGCTGCTGCTGTTGCAGCCTGAGGCCATCTGGTTTGAACCAGGTAGTAATACTAGTGTCAGGGGAGTGGGCAGAGGATCCCTCGGATGTACAGCTGAAACCCACTTCCTCAGATAACCGTCCAAATAAGAGGTTGAGCCTTGAAACACAGTGTAGCTCCTGTGCTGATTACAGTGAACATGCACACCAGATGGGAAGCACACATGTTGTACTGTAGCATGCAGTGTGCTGCTTGGTATTTGCACTCGACCTCAGCACTGGAATCCAGTTTTTAACATGCGTTTTCCTTCCGTTAAGCCTCTAAATGACAGTGTCTCGTGTAACGGCACTGAGACGGTGCTGAAGTGTTGGTATGTCGCTCAACGCTGTTAAATAATTATTGCTTTGTGTAAGTGTTTGCTTAAATGTGTGTATTTACCTTCGTATGAGCAGGGCGTGACTGTGTGCCTTTGTGTATTTATCAATGAATGTGTAGACGACACGTGTACGTGTTGAAATCGTTTGTCCATACAGAGGAATATTTTACATTCTGCTGCAATCAGTATTATTAATTGTATTGTTTTATTTACACACTATTTGCATTCTAAACAGGTTTACTTAATGCTATTTAGTTCATGTGGTAGAAAAGTTTGTGGGACACTGATGTGAATAATGCAATGTTTATTAATACTTTTCTTGTGCTTTATGAAAATATAATTCATCAGTTCAGTCAGTTGATATTTACACTTTCTGGTAGACAGAGTTCATGTATTTGTCTGTTCAGATGGCTTGATGTGCTCCAACTTAAAGCTTCTTTAGGGTAAGTTCGAAAATATTTACTAAATATGAACTCAACCTTTTCCAGAAATGTTACTATAAATTTAGAATTTATATATCAGTTCCTCTCAAGAGCAGTTTCGTCTTGCAGCTAATAGATCCCTGGTTCCCGGCTTTCCTGGGATCTTTCTGCATGGAGTTTGCATGTTCTCCCTGTGCATGTGTGGGTTTTCTCTGGGTTCTCTGGCTTCCTCCCACAGTTCAAAAACATGCTGAGGTTAATTGATAACTAAATTGTCCGTAGGTGTGAATGTGAGTGTGATTGTTTGTCTCTATATGTAGTCCTGTGATAGACTGGTGACCTGTCCAGGTGTCCCCTGCCTTCACCCTAAGTTAGCTGGGATAGACTCCAGGTGCCCCGCAACCCTAATGAGGATTAAGCGGTGTATAGATGATGGATGGATGGCTGGATGGAGTTCCTCTCTACTCAGTTTTAGGAAACTCTGCCACATCTAAAGTTTAATGTTACAGTTAAGTTGTTCAGTTGTTCACAGAAGCTAAAGATAAATGTTTAATAACTTTTCATCAAAATTTTAATGATAAATAATTAATTAGTTACTAGATGATAAAAATTTCTGTCAAATATTCTGTCAATTGATTGTTAAAATCATTTTAGAACCATTTCCTCTATAACGAGTATGTACTGGTGCAAAGTGCATATTATCCACCTTAAAACATTCTTTTTGTAACATTGTCTTCATGTCGTGCAACACAGGTTTGTATTTTCCTCCAGTATACCAAGACTTGCAGTACAATGTGCATTTGTAGTGATACAGCAGTTTGTGGACATTTTTTGCTCCTGTAGCATTTTTTTTTTCTCACTGTGTACTCATTTTTGGCTGTCCAATAAAACTCCTGCCCCTCTCTGGAAACAGCAAAACCATGCCAAGAAATAGAGAGAATGTGTGGTATGGCACAGTTATGCCATATATCATTAAGAAAAAGAAAAGAAAGCAAAAGTTGAATTTCTTTAATAATGTACTTCACAAAAATGTAAAACACCTGGAGTCACAATGTACAACATTTTTACACAGATGTTAGCAATGCTGGAAAAAAATGGCGACTGAACCTAGTAAAGATAATTTTACTCCTTACATTTTTAGTAAGTTTCAGTAAGTGCTTCCTTTCTGCTCTGTGTAAACACAGCCTGCAGTTCACCTGAATAGTCACAGAATTTTTGTCATCTGACTGTTATTCTAGGCAGAGAAGACATAGCTTGAATCTGTTAAAAATGATTTCTTATTGGCAAATTTTTAAATCAAACATGTACAATAAAGGGATTTTGATAAAGCAACACAATTTTAAGGCTGGATTTAGTTGATATTCTCGACATATGAATAGTTAAAAAACTGTCAAGTTTCAAAACAAATACCATAACATGAAAGAACTTAAAATATGATAAGAAAACACTCTCTTTTGCCTCTCGTTTCACAGATGCTGAATGACTTTCTGTACAACAGAGTTAAAGAAAACCCCAACTGAAAACATTGCTGTCTGATTAGTAGGTCAGGTAGGGGATGTGAAATGTTGTCCATTACGTTAAACAGTTTGTGAAACATCCTTCTCTCAGCAAGCAACTCTAGGGTCTCCAGAGCAACGCACAGTCTTCTTAGTGTCACTGGCTCTGATGCTGCTGCTACAACAAATCGCTGCAAAGAAAACTGCACCAGCAACAACAGCCAAAAGATCTGCATCATCCTGCAGTGCACATTAAAGGACCTAACCTTCCTCTAGAAATCATATCTAGACAGCCTCAGTGTTAACCTCCCTGGGTATCTGTATCTCTCCACTACCTCCACCTCTTTTCCAAGGATGGAAATTGTGTTGAAATGATCTCCACAACCATTTGTCTTGGTCACATTTAGGACGCGGTGGTTATACCATGCCACAACTGCAGAGTCATCAGAGAATTTCTGCAGATGACAAGTCTGTGGATCATGCCAGAGGTCTGAGGTGTACAGTGTAAAGATGTAAGGTGAGAGTACAGTCCCCTGTGCTACTGACCAGCCACCCAGACACACAACACCTTAGTATCAAACTGAGGTATACCACCGTTCAAAAGTTTGAGGTCACTTAGAAATGTCCTTATTTTTTGGCACCCAGAAGGCCAAAAAATTACTTTAAAAAAAGAAATGTCCTTATTTTTGAAAGAAAAGCATTTTTTCCCAATGAAAATTACATTAAATTGATCAGAAATACAGTCTAGACATTGTTAATGTGGTAAATAACTATTCTAGCTGGAAACAACAGATTTTTTAACAGAATGTCTACATAGGGGTACAGGGACCAAGAGCTGGCCTGAGTTGACAAATATGCCTTTCAAACCATCTGGTTTTCTGAAGGTTAAGGTCTAATATGGCAAAAGTCCATCCTATAGATGGATCATGTTTAATCTTAGGGTTACTGTGACATGGAAACATCTTGCTCTGTCAGAATCATTAGATTGGTTTATTTGGAAAGTAAATGTGGGAAGCACCATATTCGTGTCATGTGTATGTCTCTATTAAATGTAACATTCAGTAACAGTCTGCATTCAAACAGCAGGGCACCAACTACAGAAGACAACTTCATAACAGAAATGAGGTCTGGAGACAGCTAGCACTTCCTTCCTTCTGGGGGTTAATGGGTGTCTGGACGATGTCAGCGTTACACAGCAGACTCAACACTCGCTGTGCTGACAGCATCAAGCCTTGTCTGATAAGACAGGGCTGCTGTTTGCCTGGGCGGCCCCGTGGAGCTCCCTAGACACCTGCTGCAGCTCTTACTCTGAAATAGAGTCAAAGGCTTACGGAGATATCATCTGACCAACATTTCCTGCTATAAATGCGGACATGTTTTGCAGCAAAAACCCACCTGAGCTGTGTTTATGAGCTCCAAAGAGGCTAAAATGCATTTATTATTGAAGACTTATTTGAAATCTGCTATGAAATCTGTCTTTCCAAATAAAATAGGTCACAAGCAATTACAGTTATGAAGACATGGTAGCTTCTAGGTCAGTTCCACTTTTATTAACAAAGAAAAGAACCCCAAAAAACTATGTCAATAATAACTCCCTGAATTACATCATTTGTTTTGGTCTGTCTGACAGAAGCCTCACATTTCAGTTTCCTTCTCAAGTTCTCACTATCAGTGCTTCATCTTGAACAACTACCTGTCAAAAGCCTCGATTTCATCCATGACTGACTTTGTCAGCTCACAGTAAGAAGACAGATTAATCTACTGTTTATTTAGCTTGCCAGGACAATCTGTCTCTGGCTCAGCAGAGAGTGATATTGGATCCTTTTTGCCGTACATACCAGTAATGTCACACTGAAACTTACTTGTCAGGTGATGTTGTGTCCTGTTTCATTCATTCAGAGTAACCAGAGAGACTGTAGGAGAAGCTTCAACACCTTGTTTAGCAACATTACAAGCAGCCAAGCAGGCCAGGGATCAAAGACACGGAGACCTGACAAATGGAACTAAAACTGATGAAAATATTTGTGAACAGAAGATATAAAAAGTAATCAAAATTTTCCTACTTGTTTGGCTCCTTAGTGTAATTACTCTGGTTATAAAAGGGCATTTAAAGAAGGAATTCTTTCACAAATTCCTAATTCTTAAAAATACTGTGAGCCTGATAAATCATATGAAAACCACTGAAATGTATAGTGACACTTTTTTTGAACACATAACTCTTTTGTAGTTAAATTGACCTTTAGTTCCAGCTCAAATATCACAGTTTCCGTACTACAACAAAATGTCTTTTCTGGCATTTAATTTAGCCCATTGGTTAATTTACACATGAAGAAAAATTTTCCCTGAAGTGATCTGATAAAATAACCCTGATACTGTCATATGGTGTCTTTTGGTTTCAGCTCAAATACTTTGCAGCTAACAAAACCCTGTGTTATCTGTTAAGGCAGTGGAGTTTTAAAACTGTAGTTGCAGTCAGTCCAGTTTTGGAGTTTGACTCATACTAGCAGATAAAAGTCATCATATCTTTTCCTCTGCTGCTTCGGTTTTTGACCAGCTGTATATAAATGCAACAGAAATTTATCTTCATGCAGCTTCTGGAACTAGATAACTGCTCAGTAAAATCCAATGATCCACACCTTCATGATGCAGCGCCTGCAGAGAGACCTCCCAGAAGGGCCGAGCTGCCAGCAGTAGCTATAAATATACACAGATACTTCACTTTTATTTGGTTACTTGAATTTGAGATAGAATATGTGCATATCTGTGATTAAGGTTTACTGTGATGTTAACAAAGTTACAGTGGCATGGAAACATCTTGCTCCGTCAGCTTCTTCTGTTCTTCTCAAAGGCAATTGCGTACAGTTTGATGTCAACAAATGACATGGTGGCAGACAGCAAGCTTGCACACATGACCACAATGATTATATCTTCCCTTTGTGAGCATTAACCCACTGTTGCTCTCTTGAGGATGTGGTGGGCACTGGTTTCTCCAGGTCAACAGGGAGACTTAGCCGCAGGGTTTCCAAGTAAACAGTTTAGCCAAAATGAAACCTAAACCAAAGCATGGCCATAACCTGGCCAACTCCATTCTTATAAAACAACAACACGTGCTGAGCTTTGCTCATAAAGGAAAACTGTTTTCAGGAACCAGGCTTCAGCTGCCAGCATTAACAGAGACCTACACCGTGTTCCCCAACATTAGCCAAGCACCAGCCCTCCTCACTCCAGTGCACAAATTTGTCAGAGTGAGAGAGGCTCAGAGTGCTGTCACTTTGAATGACTCCATGAATAGGCCTGTTCCTTTTAGAGCACACTATTCGGCTGTAAGCTGTTTTGACATGGGTCCTAATACGTCTCCTGCACTTGGCCAAAGGGTTTGGGTTTAGAGTCCTGCTCACAGGGAGCAAAGCTGCAGCATTTGGCAGCTCTCAACATGCCTACCTCCATCCTCCAGAGACCAGAGTGGTGCTTTTCTGCCTACCTGAGAGGGAACAACTGTGGCATGTGGTTCACACAGATCTGGATGGAAGTCAGTCACTGCTACTCATCTCCTATCTCCTCCTCTGATCATCTGCCTGTCAGTCTGTCATTCTATCTGTCACTCAGACTGTCCGGTTTGAAACTCTCTGGTTGCTTCCTTCCTAGAAATTATCAGTTGTTTTACACTTAAATCAGTAGTCTGACACTCTGGGAATACAACTTCTCATTTTCTGAAAGACAGTTGGATGAGATATTCTCATATCAGCTGAAGCATGCAGACCATCATCCAAGCTTAGCATAATGACTGGGAACAGGCAACGAGGACAGTTTGGCACTGTTCACCTAGAAACCTTCCAGCATAGTGAAATTCAAATGGTCTACAAGGAAACTAAACTTCTGCACCCCCTTTATTCTCTGTTATCATGCTTTAGAAGACCAAGCTCATAACAGGACACCTGAGCCAATCACAAGGTTTTTCATTCAGATCAGGTGAGGAAGTATAAATAGCTCCAAAGTCCATGATAGTCATAGGACATGTTAGTGATGAATGGAATAATCAGATTACTTTCACTCAAAAGAGTGGGATTTAAATTTTGTTTGAAGTCACAAGTTAATGATGACTTTAAGACTGATTGGTGAAAATCCATGCATTAGCCTATGCTCATCAGGTGGGAGGGGCTTAGGACCAAAAAATGGAAGGGCTGCAGGAAGAGGACTATATTTCTAAATTCAGGCATTTTTCTTTCGTTTTTCACATTTGTCTACCATGGTTTTAAGTGTGTCATACTATCTATTGTTTATCCATATAAAAGCTGAGGTATAAAAAAATTACTTTTCTTTTTCTTGTAGATGAAGCCACTCTAGCTGTTTTTCCATGTTCGTAGTCTTTATGCTAACTGCCTTCAGGTTGTTGCTTTATATTTCTAAGAATGATATTGATCAATTCATGTCACTCTTAGCAAATAAGCTAATCATTATATTTACAAAAATGCCAAACCTTCCTCATTTGTTTTTATAAACCCAGAGTTACTTTCTAGTTTCATTTGCACAAACATTCACAAAGATACACTACTGTTCAAAAGTTTTCCATGAAAACTCACACTTTTATTCATGTGCTAACATAACTGCACAAGGGTTTTCTAATGATCAGTTAGCCTTTCAACACCATTAGCTAACACAATGTAGCATTAGAACACAGGAGTGATGGTTGCTGGAAATGTTCCTCTGTACCCCTATGGAGATATTCCATTAAAAATCAGCCGTTTCCAGCTAGAATAGTCATTTACCACACTGACAATGTCCAGACTGCATTTGTGATTCATTTAATGTTGTCTTCATTGAAAAAAACGCTTTTCTTTCAAAAGTAAGTGACTCCAAATTTTTGAACAGTAGTGTAGAAATAACTGTAATTTTTCCTCTACATATGTATCTATTGAAATGGTGTCTCAGTAAAATGCACACACATCTGTGTTGACCTCTTGGCTAAAGCAGCGTGCAGTAAAGTGCAGCTATACAGAAGGATTTTGTTAAAGCCCTTCAAACCTACTTTCTTTTAGTCAAGACTCATAAGTTAAATGGTGAACTCTTAAAGCAGGAGTGTTCACTCTTCCAATCATAATATTATCTCACCAAGTCCCAGTACTTTTGAGCGGACCACAGTCCATTTTCATAACTTTGCATGAATGTGCATTTGAGCATAATGTGTCCTGTCTGAGACGTTATCCTTTTGATGGAAAATCAACATAATTTCACATTAAACAGTGACAGAGCCAAAGTTAGGAGTTGATTCCCACACGGTCCTTGGCTGCTGAAAATGCATGCACTCATGGTCTCATGGTAATATAATGAAGTTTGGATATACACATCTCCCAAATAGCAACTGGTGAATATAAAAGTTGGAAAGTCATAAACAGTATTGCAGGTTGAGGCAGCAGATTGCCCTTGAGGTAGAAAGGCTGACTAATAATCAGCAGTCTAGTAAAGGATAAAACCCATCCTACATGTAAATTTATTGTACCCACATTTTTATTGAAGGAATGAAAATTTTGTCTGACATGAAATGTCAGATAACCTGCAGAACTATAGTACTATCAAAGTTCTATAAGATGTTATGAGAGGGACCTTCAAGGTAAAAAGCAGAAATTTACACATTCTTTCATATTTCCACATTTGTGTCTTTGCATATTTTTAATCTAAAAGGTTTACACTTATTTCTTACTGTACTTGACATTTATTTTGTAAAAGCAAATGTAAATTCAGCAGTGATTCATCATTAAAATTTCAATTGTCTTATAGTTTGTCAGACATCCTAAAGATTTCTGCACCGACTGATATGGCTGTAGCTGTGGTAACAGCAAGTACCTCCTAATAACATATTATAAAGCTCTTAGAAATGACAAATTAATCAACCACTGAGAGCCACAAATATGCAATTGGCTGCTAACTGCCAGAAATGCAACAGACGGTCTCATAGCAACAACTATTTCCAGCACAACTAAACAAACCTTGGACTGAGTGGATTTATTGAGTCACATTGTGATACAGAATCCTTTGCACAATGTCCAGTATGAGCATGGATCATTATCTGTGAAAAAGGCCGACCCTGCCAGTAATGATTAAAGCTACTGAGAAGCAACAATATAATGCAAATACAATGAATTATATACATTTACAAAGAGAACGTACTCTGATCAGCCACAACATTCTGACCACTGACAGGTGAAGTGAATAACATTGATAATCTGGTTGCATTGCAATGTTCTGCTGGGAAACCTTGAGTCCTGACATTCATATAAAGATACAAACCCTCCTAAATAGGTTTCCTTTACAGCAGGTTTTGAGGCTCAGTGTAGGGACTGTGGTTGCCACCATCTTGGCAGTGCTTGGCTCTTCTGAGCTCCCAGCCAATCAAAAAAATTTGCAAAGAGAAGGAGTGGGAATCTAGTTGAGCCGGTTCATGCATATATCTCTAGACTATGGGCTGGACTGCGAGGATACCCACTTGTTATTTAAAGGAGCCATTGCCCTAATTATGCACAACTTTGAGTCTTAATACAATTTAATCACAAAGAGTTTTATAAAAAATTGTCCCCCTAAAAGAGGTGTCATAAACAAGGAAATAAGCTACAGACACAAGAGCTATTTTTGTAGTGAGCTTTTAGGATGTTATTTCTGCTGTAAAGTGGACATTTTAACATGGGGGTCCATGGAGATTAACTCACTTTTGGAGCTGCCTCAAGTGGACATTCGAGGAATTGCAGTTCTAGTTCCAGGTAGTTCTGCTTTAGCTTCATTTGTCAGAGTTGAATATAGCCACTTGCTGAAAACACAACACAGAAATAATATAAACTACCAAAAATTGTACTATTGTCAAACACACAGCAACATTAGCATTTCTTGGAGTCGTGCTTCTGAATGTGTGAGTCATTCACGGTTCCTTTCAGTCCAGTGTTTGCACTGTCTGCAGCAACTCCAGATGGAAACATCTGAATCTGACAATGATCCTAAAGACATTAATATCTTATTAAAATCTTAAAAGATATTGATTAGAACAGCTTTATGCAGTTAATATATTTGTACTATCTACTGATATACTAATCAGTAGTTTGTATTTTACACAATATACAATGAATAGCAGCAGTCAGTAGTACACTGTATTTAAATTATGTTTATGTGCTTGCTCTATTTGTAATAGCACATATATTCCACAGATTACAATTTAATTTTACAAGTAAGCCTCTAAATGCCACTCTAAGAATATGAACTTGCCGTGGTGTTGTGCTGAGAATATTTGCTCAGTGAGTCAAACTGTAAACCCCATTAGTATACAAATAATCTTAATCCTACATAAATAAGGGCATAAGGCTAAACAGTCGATAAAGTGACTGATGTCACTGTAAAAGGAGCTACAGGAAGTTAAGGTAACACAAACAGTGGTGAGTAGCGCCTGCAGATAAGGCTGGTTTGAGCCACTGTGTGCACTGCAGACCAAAGGCCTCTGATTCCGACCTGTGTTGTCTTACAGATAAAAGCCAGACCACAATAAGGCTCCTGCAGTCAGCTACCACACTCAGTTATTCACTCTGTCCAACGTGCTTCTGACAAGCTGACTTGGTTGTTTATTTATTGGTGGTTTGTCCCTTTGGAATCTGAGATGTGATCCTACGCTTACAGTAAACCTTTCAACAAAGCAGCTTCTTCTGTTTGTTTCCTTGTTTCACATTTCACAGGTAAAGATCAAGAGAGGAAATGGGCTGTGATTATATGTCGGCACGGAGGGTAAGATGTTCTGTAACAGAGTATTTGAGCTTTTTATTTATTTAAAAAAACCTTTTTAAGCAGTTTTATTCTGAATTTCCCAAAAAAAGAAAGTGACTGTAATTTTGTGTGTTTGTGCTGTGCAAGTTTCTTGTGTTTCAGTTTTTTTGCACCAACAATAATTTTAAATTCAATAAAAATATTTTTTAATATATATTTTTTGAATTTTATATTTCTGTACCTTAACTGGATCCACACTGAGATGTGTTGACTCACTCACTGCTTTAAGCACATGAATTGTCAACCAAAACTTTTCTCTGTCTTTCTAAGAAAAGCATAAAATACCAGCTCTCATCCCTGGAGATCAGACGGCTCAGCTAGGCATTACTGCCATCTAATGGTCAGAGAGCTACACTGACTTTACACTCTACCACCTCAGTATACTAACTATGCCAGCTGTTACATAAGCTCAAAGCCTATAAATACTTGTATTATTTGATTTTTTTTTTTAACATGCACAAAAGGCCATACTTCTTTGAATTGCCACAAATTCTTTAATCTTTGAAGGAATAATAAGCAAAATCCCAAGTCCATTGCTCCACATAGTGTAACAGAGGTGGTCTCTTTTCTTCCATGCATTCCTAATCCCTTTCTGCAGAGACACCTGCCTAAATATTGTTTAGTAACAATTAAAATCACGAGCTGATTCAGCCTTATCTGATCATGCCAGCCCACCTCTTCTGTTTCCGTGGCTTAAAGTTCTTAAGTGCCTTTTGTGGCTTAATTACATGTATCAAACATCAAATAATGGCTGCAGCTGGCTCGTGGCTGTGTGTACGGTGCAATAAGTCAAACACTGCATAATCACAAAAGCAATAACACAATGAGCTTGGCAAGTAGTATCGCTGTCGCAAGCACTGGTCAAATAGAGCTGCAAATGTAAGAAAATACTGACTGAGTGGCAGCAGGGAGTTAAACACGCACTTTAAAGCAGCACGTTGATACACTGTATCTGCTGTCAGGACAATTCACCTGCAGCCGTCTCTCAGCACCGCCATTCACGGCCTCGCCATCTCCTTTCTGCCAGTGCAAATTGACATGTCATCACTTGACTATATTGATCAAACCTCAGGTGCAAAGTGGAGGCCCTCGCTGGACACCTTACCTAACATTTTTTTTCCAAAGATTTAAAGCCCCCCCTGTTCCCTCAGTGATGTGAGGATCTCAGGCTCTTTGGCGTTCAGTGTCGGTAAACACGAGGCTGAAAGGTGCCGCTGGCTTCTTTAGAAAACACCACAAAACATGCTTTAACTGTAGCTAGCCGGCTTTCAGTGCCATACAAACACAGAGCTAATGTGATCCAGGCTAACCCCGGTGCCCATAGTGGTCACACTAGTGTTGTCTGCTGACAGCTCCTGTTAAGACTCCATTGTGTGGACATGGCCATGGAAGACAAGAGGGCTGATGGTTAAAAGCACAAAAGGGACATGGGTACACACTCTGCTCTTTCTCTCTCTCATCACAGCTGCTTTTTCTTCTAGCTGCCGCTCTGTCGATCATCCTGGATAAATGGGGATCCCCGGGCCTCTATCAGCTCATGAGGACTGAGGGTGGTGGGGCGGTCTGGAGAAGAGAGGGGGGTGAAGCTCACAAAACTCCTGGAGCGCCAAAGACAGGTGCTGGCCAAGATATGAGCAGCTCATAATGGTGCTGACAGACAAGTTGCTCACAGAGGCTGTGGATGGAGCTCAGTGACTTCCTCGGCTGCTCCAGTCCCACTCTTCCTCCGCTCGTTTGTCTCCGGCTAACTGCTGGAGCAAAGGTGCTGTTGTGCCTTGTCACTTTGCACATCTTCAAAGCGAAGGAAACAAAACACCAAGGCAGTAAGGATGTATCTGTTTCCTTTATAGTGCAATTCACCAGGCTCCAGTTTAGTCTCACATGTATGGAAACAATTCACCTTCTAGGACAAGATTTTCTACTTAAAAGAGGATTAAATAGATGTTACTATAGGTCAGAGGTATGTTTCACTATTGATTTTTCTTTTTCTTTATATTTTCCCTTTATTTTGTTTCCCCACGGTGTAAACATGCTCATTTATGCATGTACTAAGGCAAAAGTAGGTTGTTAGGGCTTAAGTATATAAAATTTAAGTAATAATTTTGAAATAAAAACATTTGTGCTAAAAACCAAGCGTGTATATTTCTGCAGAAAAAATCCGTCAGCCTTGAGTACTTGGAATCTTGAACCGTCTCAACGTTCTGTAAAGTATAAAGTATGCTTATTTGGTTTTGGTCCCAGAAAACCATTGAAAGGAGGAGTTGGGCACTGCCAAGATGACAAATTCTGAAGCCACCACTCTGAACCTTAAAACTGCTGCTTAAGAAACCTGCTGGTCACACGGGGTTCATTCATCTTTTTTTTACAATCAATGCTTCAGGCCAAGAAATGTTCTGGTACAAACTTGATACAATCACATTTTGACATTTTTGTATTTACAAGTAAACAATGCTAAGTTAAGTTACATGTCGAGATGTTCTTTTCACCATACAGCCATGAGAGTGGTACCAAATGTCTCATCTCATTTTCTGCAAGAGTGGAAATATGCAGATCCTCTAGAACATGGGTGTCAAAGTCATTATAATTCAGGGGCCACATACACGCCAATTTGATCTCAAGTGGGCCGGACCACTTAAATCACAGCATAATAACCTATAAATAGCCATAACTCCAAACTTTTCCCTTTGTTTTAGTGCAAAAAAGTACATTCTGAAAATGTTCACATTTAATGAACTACCTTTTTAAGATAAGAGACTTTCTCCCTTTTAAACATACAAGATAAATAAAAGAAGAATAAAAAAATAACTAAATTGTGGAGAAAGACGTAAACAGAAATCTTGACCAAAAAGAAAAAAAACATACAAAAAATGACAGCGTATAACAAAAGAACAGAGCATTATAAGTGATACAGTGGCGGATTGTGCAAAAACATTTAACAACCTGAAATTTCCTGAGAAAAATATGTATGTTTTAAAAGTTCTGTTTCAACAACAGTACGCCTCAGTTTATCATTTGTGCATTACAATTTAAAGATCACAGTGTATCTACAAAGGCACACAACATTTAGTCACAGGTATCTAGAACTGAACAATGTAGTTTTTTACTTTATGATCAAAACAAGCTTGCCAAGGTCTAGAAATTATTTAAAATTTGCAGTTAATGTCTTCTCTGTAACTTTTTACGCTTTGTAAAGTCATCCCGCGGGCTGGATTGGACCCTCTGGCGGGCCGGTTTTGGCACGCAGGTCGTATGTTTAACACCCCTTCTCTAAAATGTCAAATTATTGCTTGCTTGCTTATTGCTTGTATTCTTAATTATAGAATGAAGGAAAATCAAGTCCAGACATACACACTGGTTGCTCTATAACAGTCATCTGAGAAGTAAAAGCTCACTCTGGCCACTTTGTTTTTGTGAAAGGTCAGAACTTAGCATATACTTCTTAGTATGTATAGTAATGGAGCTTTGTTATGCTTTGTTTCAAACAGAACTTAAACAATACAAAACAAGATGAAGATACAGTCCAGCCAGTCATCATATATGTCAATATATGTCAATTGAGTGGTTGCCAAGGTGCCAAGTAATAGTTATTTAGTCTGATCATGGCTGCTAGCTACAGAGCACGATTAACCAGGGAGACAATGTGACACATTTATTCTTGTGAGACTTTAAATTACTGCTAATTAATAAGTCAGTAAACCTGAAAATGTCATACACACATATCAGTTACTTCAGCTTCACACCACATTAAAATATGTACTTGTGGCAGAAGTTGGACAAACTCCAAGGAAAAACCAACAGAACTCAGTTAAGTTGTCAAACTCAGAATTTCACTGGAGTTGCTGCTGTAAAATCGAAGTTTTCCTAACTTTTACTGTTTCTAAAAAACATTTCCAAAGCTGTTCATATCACGAAAGACAAGCTTAATCCTTTGTACCAAATTCTCTTCACCAAAATGTTTCACATCCTGTTTTGGAGACTTAATCATCCTTCCCATATTAAAAAATGCTAAAGGTCACTGAGGTCACTGAAACAAAGGCCTTTATGATGGGGGTGGAAGCCCTGTGTGCCAGGGATGACAGATGCCGAGACGTGATTGGCCTGTTCCTGCACGGATGGGATTCGCTGTCAACAGGTCCCAATTAGTCCAATCAGAGTGGAAGGAAACGGCACAGAAAGGATACTTTGTTAGTGCCACTGTTTGTGAAGCTGATACAAAAACAAAACACAATCGCCAGTTCTTTCTTCCCACCCTGCCATGCCATACCCGATTCTATGGGGGCAAATTAACTTGGGATTTAGACTTACTGTGGCATTGCTTTGTTGACACATGCTGCAGGACGGGGGCTACATTGTTATAGCCTGTAATGTTGCTGTTGACGTAAATATTGCCTTCTGCGTTGCTTTTGTGTTTCTGAATAGTATTCAATGACCAGAGCTGCTTCCTGACACAAATGTGTCATCAAGGGCCTTTCAGATTGCGTTCAAACGCAGCCGCAATCTAAGCAGCGAGCTGCAGCTCACATGAAGACTTATTCATACGACAGAAATGGAGTCAGGGCGGATGAGAAGGAGTAGGCAGAAAACAAACGCTGAATCATATTTGAAAAATAAAATCGAGGGTGAAAATTTGGAGAAAAAGAATGATTCAGACACAGTGATGCCTGAAAGAACACGACATTGTTCATTTTATTTGTCTAAAATACATAAAACAAACACAATAAAGATGCTTTCTCCAAGTAATATACAATGAAAATAAGGAAATCTCACATCACATTAGAATTCCTTTAAGCAAATAACCATCCAAGGACCTTGACCTAACTCGCTAATCAAGCGAGGTTTAGTGAGTGATGGGACATTGACCTCTGACCTGAGGAAGTCATTTAGATGGAGAAGCACTGAGGCTCTGATTCATGGTCTGAATATCAACAGGACCTTGATGCCCGGGATGGCAGAGGTGAGGATGGACAGGTAATTGGGGAGGTGGAGTGAGGATGTCCCCTAATCTGGACCTGCCACGTCCAAGTCTCCGTAGTCTCAAGATCAGCATACGATGGTGCAATTATTACATGTGTTGTTCTACTTATTTAAAGAAAACCGTTCAATGCAGTGGTTTATAAGTAAAAAAGTCCATTAATTTTTCATTCATTCATTCATTCGTTCCAGTAATGCAAATTTAAATTACAATACTATTATTCTGAACTGTGCTAAAATCGGATCACTCTGTAACAAAGCCAGTGAATCATTAAAAATGTTCGTGTGACGTGTGTTTCCATAATTAAATACATTCAAATCTAACCCTAAAATTGTGATATTTCTTTAAAATCACCTTTTTCTACATAGGATTTTGAAACACATTGCCAAAATCAAGCATTTACACTAGATCCTGAACAAAAAAAAATAATTAATCTAAAAAGTCTGTGCTCCTCATTACAGCTGCCTTGAGTTACTCATTTGCGACCAGCAGTCACATGACAAAACTTCAGAGGCTATTCAGCTGAACTGCAAGCTGTGTTTACACGAAGCAGATAGGAGACCACAAGCAAGATTAAAAGAAAAATAAAGCCTATTTGGGCAATAAAATAAGTGCATCATAATTCAGAAATGGCTTACAGAGGAGCAAGTTGCAGCAACATGGTGAAAAATCTTTCTAAAGATGATGTGCAGAGTACTTTGAAAAAAATAACTTCTAGAGGTTGTAAAGTTAGATAAAAATTGATACATTTCAGAAAGATATGAGTACTTGGAACAAGTGTTCTACAAGTTGATTTCACTTTCTTCAATTATTTCAATTTTTATAGCACCTTCATACTTCACAAAACACATTTCTGAGTTCTCTCTACTTCTAGGTTATTCTATTTCCATAGCGGTGCAGGACTTTATTCTGCAGTAAAAGAAAAAGAGCCCAAAAAATGCTCCAAAGTTGAGTTTCAGAAGGTTAAAAAATTTCGTCAGTGTCTCGTCTACGATTATTCCAATCCAAAGTGATCTCACTGGCATCTCAAACACAGACGTATTGTCATGTGTTAACCTCTCCACCAGGTTTTGGTGTGTAATTCTTGGTGTAGAGACACAGTGGCGGTGAGGATGTGGTTGTGAGGTGCTGTACTATTTTGTTCAGCGTATTATTTTGGGGCTGTCTGAACCATTTAAAAATGCTCCCACTAATATTATGACAGACATCCTATTGGAGCGTGTTGTTGTGAATGGCCAGAGGAGCAGACCAATGCCAGCCTCCCATGGCCTGATCCTGGATTCCTCAGATATGGTTTTTCCACTGTACAAGTGTACCATAACACATGCTGACTACTTCAGTGTGGCATGTTTTTCCACAGTGTTATGGTCTGGTCAAGCAATGATTTTGGAAATTTATTGCTTGAAAAGCGTAACAGTTGTCACCTAACTGGCTGAACATAAGTGCTTTCTCTTTGCTCTGTTTTGAAGGCCATTCCCAGAAAACATCCTGGAAGTGATAGGGCTTGTGTTTCCCGTAGCAGTAAGATAAAAGACAAAAGCTCAGGTTTCTTTTGATAACTTGAACTACCACCTTGTGGTTGTGTCCCTCCACCAACAAGTCAAGTTACAGTTTGCAGTTGTATCTGTTCAGACTCACACAATATATGTATAAAGACTTTGAAATGTGCACTGAAGGAAACAAAGAAAGTCCTTCTCTATGTTCACTGCTTGGCCAATAAAACTGATTCTGAAAGAACACAAAATTATAGCCCCAACAGTCGACAATACTTCTTATATCAACGTTGCTGCAAAGCAGCTACAAATTCTAAACTGTGGAGGTTTCACACACATCTTCAAACCAGCAGCTCAGAAGATCTATGCAAATACCACAATTTCCAGAAGAACACCCAAGATTAGGGCCACCAATTCAATATCTGATGTGAAATATGGTGAGAATCTCCTCTTCTGTTCTGGCTGAATAACCAGGAGTGTTTTTGTAGAACATTATGATTTTTATTCTTCATTCTTGTATATATTTGTCTATATTATTGTTATTATAACTATTATCTTTACTGTACATATGGTTAGTGCTGCTCTGAAAGATTTTTGCTGCTGTAACACTAGAAATTTCCCCTGACGTGGGGAGTAATAAAGGATTATCTTATCTTATCTTATCTTATCTTATCTTATCTTATCTTATCTTATCTTATCTTATCTTATCTTATCTTATCTTATCTTGCCTTGCCTTGCCTTGCCTTGCCTTGCCTTGCCTTGCCTTGCCTTGCCTTGCCTTATCTTAGCTTACCTTACCTTACCTTACCATACCTTACCTTATCTTATCTTATTTTATCTTATCTTATCTTATTATGATTGCGCAGTGAAGCTGACCTTTGACCTGTAAAACAAACAAAAAAACCATTTCATTGTTCATTCTTTTTAGCCATTTGTGTTAAATTTTGTTATAATGAGTATATGAATTCATGAGTCACAGCCAACAATGTCAGCTCACAGTTAGGGTTGGCAATGCACTGGATTTGTATACATTAGAGAGGCAACGTTTAAGGAGCCTTATCTTTCCTGATCTATGGCTCTTAACGTGGGCAGATCAACCACTGGATTCATTCCTAGTCTCTTTTGAAACCCTGAACATCATTTTCAGACTGTCATCAGTACACTGCAGTTTGATGGTGGAAATGCTCTGCTTATTTTGCCCATGATGTGTATCAGCATACAAAAACCACCATGTAGACGTGGCAAAAAGGTAAAAAAATAAATTTAGTCATTAAAATTTCAGAGTGGAGCACTTGAAATATGCATTATTTAATATTTAATTTAAGAGAGCATGAGTGAGCTTCCTTGTACACACAAGGACAAGAACAAAACGTAATGTGTTGGGCCACGGCTGTTGTCGATGAGGAAGCATAAAAAGCCTGCTAGCACACAGATATGAGTGTAAAACTCAGTGCATTACAGTACTGGATGTCTCAGCCTCTTAAGGCAGAATGCATGTGCAGAGCTGCTTTCACATTCATCTCCTGAAGGGGCAGGATAAAGCTCACATTATCTGACAGCAGTGTTGTTGCACATTTAGCCACACAGCAGCTACAGCCAATGTTTGGAAAGTTCCAGTGCACATGGAGTTTTGAAATGAACTATATTTGCATGATTATATAGCCATATACTACCGTTCCAAAGTTTGGGGTCATCCCGACAATTTCATGTTTTATTGCATGAAAACTCACACTTTTATTCATGTGCTAACATAACTGCACAAAGGTTTTCTAATCATCAATTATCCTTTCAACACCATTAGCTAACACAATGTAGCATTAGAACACAGGAGTGATGGTTGCTGGAAATGTTCCTCTGTACCCCTATGGAGATATTCCATTAAAAATCAGCCGTTTCCAGCTAGAATAGTCATTTACCACATTAACAATGTCTAGACTGTATTTGTGATTAATCTTCAATATTCACGGACATTTCTAAGTGACCCCAGACTTTTGAACTGTAATGTATATTTAAAGAATTTCTAAGTTTAAATTAATCATGTTTTTATGACTTATAAGAGTGGATTTGAAGATCAACTGTCAAATAAATATAGCACATTTATCACAATAAAATCAGGACTGTAGGCGTTAAACTAATCATTGTCCCTCTTTTCCAACATTTAGATATTTGAACACTATAAACTCTTTACACAATCAAATACCTTTCCAATTTGCAAGAAACAGGATGTTTGAGAAAAACACAGCCTTTGCATACAAGGACAGCTGTGGTCTTGAGTAGCATTTATTTGTCAGTGATCACACAAACATCTGACTGCCTAATTCAGATATCATGTAGTTTACTCTCCCTGAGCAACTGGAATGCAAAAACAACTTTTTGCGTTTGATGAACCACTTTGCAAAAGAGTTTGAGCTCCTGAAAGAAAAAATAGACATTTTTATGAAGTGCCAGTCACTGGTTTCAGTCATTGTGCTATCTCATTGTAAGGGGATACACTGAGCTCGGAGGTTATTTTAGGGTTCACAGTCACATCTAAGGACCTCAAGGATCTCTGGTTTTTCTTTGGTATGTCAGAAGGACGACACTGAAGAATCTCTTTAAGATCAAAGCGT
The DNA here is from genome assembly GCF_022539595.1 of Amphiprion ocellaris. Taxonomy (NCBI): domain Eukaryota; kingdom Metazoa; phylum Chordata; class Actinopteri; family Pomacentridae; genus Amphiprion; species Amphiprion ocellaris. The sequence continues at coordinate 14,078,224 of NC_072771.1, read as the reverse complement.
GGAGATCAAACACACTGCACCCATAGGAGAGGCAATGCAGTTCATACGGATCTCAATCACTGTCTGTCCTTAAAACCAGCAGACCCAGAGAAGCAGCTGACTGCTATATGTATCCAGGATCACATGGACTGCTGTCTGCCCTGCAAGGACTGTGGTGTAAGACCACAAGTTGGCCCCATGAAGCCCCGCCTACTGCACTTTTTGTTCCCATGGTTATTAATCAGCAGTCCTGTGGGGGCAGTCACACCGCTGAGGCCCCGTCATCCTCATATTCTGACTCTGCAACAGGACAGAACCAGAGCTGGAGAGTCTGTACTGCCAGAGGATAAAAAGTTCTGCAGTACAGGAGCATTAATTATCAATGGCCTCCATCTAAAAGCACCAACGGCCTGCTCCATGAAGACTTTTTCACCCATTTTCCATAACATTAAGCCTAAGGCATCTTTTGTTATGGGCTAAACACACAGTCTTACACAACCAGGCAGAAATGTTTAAGAGCCCACTGAGATTTCCCCTTAAGGCAGTATTCTGAGAAAGTAGAGGACTATAGGTCATTTTATATGGAGTGTAAGAGTGACTAATCTATCTTTTGGACTGGTTAAAAAAAACAGCTTTCAGAGATATGCAGTCAGGGATGCTTCATTTTGTACTTTGGTGGTGCAAAGGTTTGTACTAGTTCTTTCTGGCAAAAATCTGAAACACAACACTGACTGCAAGTTTCAAAAGCTCAAAACAGTCTATGATTATGTTTCCATGACTTTTGGTGATCGTGTCAATAAGTGATTGTAGGATAGAAGTAGCATGTCTTAGTTATAATGCTGCAAATCTGTAAAACCATATTTTTGAGAGGAAAATGTTTACATCCAATTTCCTATCATTAGTCCAAAACGGTTTCTTTAATGAACATCTAAACCTCGAAGAATAAATTGGACAATTTGTGCAGTGTGCTTTCGTTTTCATGCCAGGAGTTAGATAAGAAGATCAGTGTCACTCTCAGTTTATGCTAAGCTAAATGATTGTCTCATTAGAGGCACAAGAATGAACAGGAGCATGAGTGGTATTCCGGTCTATGAGGTTTTTCTTGTGTAATGCACAATATGTGAGGGTAAACCATTCCAGATTATCATTCCCCGTACATCTCTAACAGTATGCTGTCTTGCAGTTGTTACAGTACAGTCTGAATCAATCTGCTCTGTTCAGGATCTATAGTAGTCTTTCTTCAAAACACTGAAAATAATCCAACTGAGCTCCAAAAAGTAGAGAATTATGCATTCTTGTGGTAAAACCTCAGCACAGTCCCACTCTGTTTGTTGACTGAAGCCCTAAAAACTCATCTGTGTTCCAAAGTTACATATTTAGAAGTTTTTGCATGAAAATTACCCCTTTTTCCCTTAAAATTGCTCAGATGTTGCTGTATATTATAGCTTCCTGCAGATCGATGAAATCTCCTGCCTCTTTCTCCTTTCACCCTCCTGCTACTTTCTGCTGCTAAAGCACACTAACTCGCCCACCACTCTGCTCAAACAGTGTAAAACTACTCGACCGACACAATGGCAAGTTGTAAGGTGGAGAAATTCAGTCATCCGTGTTTGATCCAGAAACTAAAAAGTGATGAATCCCTGGCTGTCTGAATCTGTATTCATCTTAAGTGCAGTGCAGTTTCAAGGTGGAAATGCTCAGTCAGGCTGCTGACTGCTTATTTTTCTCATGATACGTCTTAAAGCATATAAAACACCATGTGGACATGTTAACAAGGCGAAGAAGTTGATTTTCACAGCAGCTATTGAAGTTTGGTTTCCTCTGTCTGTTTAGCAGGTCCTCCCTTTATAGATGATACATAGACTACCGTTAAAAAGTTAGGAGTCACCAGGCAATTTCATGTTTTCCATGAAAACTCAATATTTTATTCATGTGCTAGCATAATTGCACAAGGGTTTTCTAACCATCAATTAGCCTTTCAACAAAATTAGCTAACACAATGTAGCATTAGAACACAGGAGTGATGGTTGCTAGAAATGGGCCTCTATCTAGATATTCTATTAAAATCATTATTTTCCAGCTAGACTAGTCATTTACCACATGAACAATGTCTAGACCGGATTTATGATTCATTTAATGTTATCTTCATTGAAAAGAAAATGCTTTTCTTTCAAAAATAAGGACATTTCTACGTGACCCCAAACTTTTGAACAGTAATGTACATAACTATCCTTGTTTGATTTTGAATAAGAGCAAAATAAATGTAATTTTATGTTAGAAAAATAACTGTTAGCCATGGCTGTGAGGTAGAGCCACAGTATAATGAGATGCTCCACTGGTGTTGTTGGGATTAAAGGGCCTCGCTGGCAGGACGAAGCAGACTGGTGAGTCACAGTCTCATTCATGTCACCACTGGCTCCCTCCATCACTGCAGGGCCTTTTACAAGAGGAGGAAGTGAAAATAACTATCCTGAAGCTACATTCCTCCTGTTAGACTGACTGACTGATCTGCTGCAAAGAGACCTTTGATGCTAAAGATGATGCTCCAACTAGCTCCCTCCGTTTAACCATTGAGAAGAGGACTCAACACAACCACCTGCCAGTCAAACTTAATTTAGTGGCAGACTCTATCTGGCCCGAAGCAGGGGGAGCTCCCAGCGCTCAACATACCTGTCCACCACTGATTGAAATAAAGTGAGTCTGAGGGCTGGACTGCCTTGACAGGGCTATGAAACAGCAGGGAGGTAGAGCCACATATACACAGCTCATGTCTGTGTGAGTGTGTGTGTGAGAGAAAGTTTGATGTGGGCTGTTAAGCATCTATTGCAGTGAATGACACACCATCCCAGTCTTAATAAGTCCCAGTGTGCTGCTAAACCAGCAACTGCTCTGTTATTCTTCCAGCAGCCTTCAGTCCACACTGACAGGGATTCCCTTTTACTAGCCAGCTGGCCATAGCACACAGAGACTGCTTAATAATGTACGACACAGATACACTCTCACAAGTATGATGGCACAAGGGAAGATATTGAAGAGTAAAGGAATGGAAGTCATTGAGGGTATAATTAGAGCATATGGGGTGAGATTTGAGGCATTTTAAAATATGTAATTACACTGCAAAAATACTGTTTAGGTGCTTTTTACATGACACACGGCAGACAATAGACATATTGTGTCAACTATATGTACATATATGCTTATATAAGTCTCACAAGAGTTACAATAAAGGCCACATTAAGAGAACCAGTGCTGCTATGATTACTTAGTATGTAACATCAAACAATAACAAAATATGACTGATCAATATAAAGGACAGTATTAATGTATTCACTGGCAAGATCTGGAGCTCAGTGTGCAAAATCAACTCGTATTAATTATGTGTATTAAAGTAAAATATGGCCTCCTCACACACAGATAACCTTTAACACAACAAACTCTGTTGATATGTCACTGTACTATATATTCTTGGCTAACTGAATAAGGTCTCTTGGGAGCTCTAGTATGTAATTTATGGTCGAACAAAAACCGTTGAGACAAGGACTTATGGCCTATGATTTGTTTGTGTTAGCCGCCCCATAAAAGGTATCACCTTGTCAGCTTCAGCAGCATGCGGACTGAAAAGTGAACAAGGCAGAGTGTGTGTTTGAGTGTGTGTGCTGCGCTTGAAAAATCAGCTGTGGTCCAGATGGTCTGTTAAGGTCCACATATCTGACCTGATGCTGGACACACAGAACACTACAAGATGATGATTTGTTGTAAGAAAGACAGAAATGAGATGCAACACCAAAGAGTGAGAACAATAAAGAAACAATCTTAAAAAATGCTGAACTTAAACATAATAAAAAATAGTCTTTAGTTTAATCTGGTACATTTCAGTTCAATACATTTCAATTAAATTATATAGCACCAACTTCACATAGTAAGGTCAAATGCTCACAATATTATGTCATGGAGACAAACTCAGCAAATCCAACAGTTTAATACAATGAGTCCCATACCATCCTAGCAATGTAAGTTCATAAAAACTCATTAATGGGAGGAAAAATAGACTCCATGCTATACTCCAAAGCAATACTATTCCAAACTCATATCAGTGATGTCAGGGATACTTCAAATATAATTGGTGGAGTACTACTATTTTTAAAGAGCACTTTGTATTTGATCTGACATGGTAGGTAGTTATTTTTGCAGGTCTTTATATCATTGTGAACACAATGTGATAAGCTCAAGGTCCACTTCGCTTTCATTTACATGAACCTCCCAGCATCCAAATCAATATGCACAAATGAGACCATATCAGGTTCGAACCTTTAAGCCTTTCCTAGGTTCTAAAAACCCACTATTATAATGTGTTTCAATTCCCACACATTCATGCAGGTGCCTACCTACCATTGGGAGTAACTTGGGTTTCAGTGTTTCTCTCAAGGACACTGGCATGTAATGAGGCAGAAAGGAAGGTGGTGAAGGTGTGGATGTTGGGCTGGTGGATGGGCCAACAGCATGTCTTTCATGCAGGCGTTGAAAGTGCACTTCCCATGAGAACCACAGTTAGAGTTTAAGCCTTTTCAAACCTTAACAAAGTGTTTTAGTTGCCAATCCATGTTTTATCCCTATTTATTTACCATAATGATGCAAATGATCATTTCCTAACCTTAACCATATCATATTTTCTATTGCAAGGTCATTAAAACAAAAATGATATTGAAAATGTTGCCTTTGGAAATAAAAAAACAACTGCATTTATGCACAATTTAGCAAAATTGTCCAGTTTCAGTTTGTGATACAATTAAAAGTTCCAGAAAAAGCTTGTAAGAGAGGAGCTCATTCATTCCATTGGTCCCAATGTCAAGAAAGAACTTTCACATTAAACCTTAGCTTAAATTGTTTTTAAAGTGCTCCAGGGGAAAGTGTCACTGCTACTAAGCTTCCATGTCAACTCCATCACTGAGATAAAGAAATCAATGAGATAAAGCTGAAAACTCAGGAAAACACTAACACGTTCAATGTGTTTTACAGCAAATACTTAAGCACTTAAAACAAGGACTCTAATTGTCCAACAATGTTAGTTAATTTGTCCTCTACTCAGAATATACAGAGTGACACTATGTATACTGAGAGCTCCTACTTTACTTCCCTACATACACTAAATATACATGTAGTCACTGCAGTGTAACAAGCTTTGGATAAAAGCACCACCAAATGGCATTGCAGATATTTTGAACAAGACACCTTCTCCTGTGTCAACATTAACATTGCCAACATGCTTGACCATCTGTGTTGTTCTCATATATGCTCTAATCAAAATGGCACTCTCATCAAAACAAGCCAGTACAATTTACTGCAAAATCTATAATTGCTGCTAAATCTGAAGTAATTCAACACCTCCTGTGAAATATGGACACTGACTTACCGCCACTTGAGACAACAGCATGTTTTAGCTTGTTTCCCAGGCTGTTTTTAGATGTGTTATGGTTGTGGGCATCCGTCATAATGCCAAGGTCATGGCTTCTAGATGGATTTTCCACTATTAGACCTCATTATACCTCATTAGGTCTCAGCTGCTTGTCTCTTCACCCCTCATAACATGCTCGCACACACATTTCTACACATATAACCTCTGCTCCGCACCGACAGATGGACATTCACACATTCACACACAAACACACACACACACACATATAATAGACAAACACAAATACAGCCGCCCATCGAACACACCCCTTCCATGCCAAATGGCAAATAGCGGTGGCTGAGTGTTCCTAGAATCTGATGTTTGGTAAACGGAGAAGGCTGGGAGTCAGGGAGCCGAGTGGGCGAGTGCAGCAGGTGGTTCGGTTTCAGGTCCCACTGGGTGCATTCCCCTACTCGAAACCACAGGCCAAGGTAGCATGGCTGTCTGGAAAACAAGTTCATCAACAGCTTCTGACACACTGCTCCTGGACTGGGGGTGAGGGGGTGTGTGTGGTGGGGAGAGTGATGGGAGCTGTTGAGGGCCAAACACCCGTCAAGGCTTTTTCTGTCCCGCCTCTCCTCGAGCAGCACAGTCCTCCATCCCAGCTGGCCTCCCTCTGCATGGGGCTGTGGCTTCTGCCATTAAAAACACTGTGTGAACTTCTCGTGCTTTCCACAGACATTTAGCAAAGATCAAATGAAAGAGAGATGGAGGTTCCTGGAAAGTTCATAGTGCTTCGGTTGTAGCTAACTATAGGTCTGTGAATGCTGGCTCCTGATAAAAACCCAAAGCTGATTTTGGTATTAGGATCACATGTAAAAGATGTTAGGCTTGGGCAAATGAGCAGGGAAAACTTGAAAGATAACTATGTATGACAGCTTGTGTTTTACCTTTGTAGTGTAGGCCATCAGTACAATATATTTGTCTGTATACCAAACATTTTTGGAGGAGAAACCCCAAGCAGACTGTAAAATGGTTATCCAACCTGTCTGCTGAAACATCCTGCAGTTTACAGACCATTGACTTGATTCATTTCTGAGGCTCCGGTCAGTATGTACAATAGATTTGTACACTCAGTTTTCATCAGCAAAAAAGGTACAAATTTCTGGCTTTACCTACCTGTCTAAACATTTGACTTCCTGTCACTACAGTTTTGATGCCTCCAGATCTCATCTTAATTTGGTAATTATCTCGGTACAACTTAGTACAATGTCTCTATCATAAAAATTGAAATGGCAAAAACAAACAAACAAAAAAAAAACGTATATCCACCGATCAGCAACAACTTTAAAACCACTGAGAAGGGAAGTGACTATCATTGGTCATTATAAGAATGCAATATTCTGCTAGGAAATTTTAGGTCCTGCCATTCATGCAGATGTTACTTTGACCTGTCACACTGATCTAAACAATGCTGCTGATCAAGCACTTACCTGCTGATAGCAACAACTCTTCCTGAATCCTGCAGGACAATGCACCTCATCACACCACAACAATTACTCAACAGCAGCTTGAGGAACACAACAAAGAGCTCAAAGTGTTGACTTGACCTCCAAACTCCCCAGATCCCAATCTGAATCCATGGCATTTGCCAACACAAGTCCAATCCATATAGGCCCCATCCCGAAACCCACACAAAACAGATTTCCAGAAGTCTAAAAAATGCATAAAATGAGTATTGCAGTTTATATGTAGCATGTGTAGCCACTGTGGCTACAACTGACAATTACAGGATAATGGATAAACCCTTAATAATACTGCTAACAGACACCATGGATGCATAGGTGTTGCTATTTTACCATTTTTTTTAGCCTAGTCCACTCAGACAGCTCTGTTCCATACATGCTCAGTAGGTCATTTTTAAGTATCTTGTGCCCCTCATAGCATAGACAACAGTAAACATCTGGGTCTGTTCGGACTGGAAAGAATGACACTGACCTAATGCTAATACACATAGCTACACAGTAGGAGTAAGTTGGGAACATAGTGACTTTGTAATATACAGTGTAAGGAAATCTCTACCTTGAGTTCGGTAACACAGACACAACCACTGTAATACGTTAGTGATAGCAGTCCCAGTACTCTTGTAGCAACAAAATCCCCGGGTGTACTGAAGCAAGCAATGGGGGGATTTATTGCTTGTGAATTCTACTTCATCTTTGCAACAAAGAGAGTGGGTTATTACATCTTTCAAAAGTTACACTGTGTCTCTTTATTGTTTAACTGAGTTGGACATGCCACTGAAAAGCCTTCAGACTGAAGTATACCCACTGAGAGCCTTACTAATGTTTTGTTTTCTGTGCTCACACCTCCTCCAGCCAGAATTAGGCAGCTTTAAATAAAGTTTTATTGACTTTCTTGTAGAATAAAACGAGGTAAGAAATAATTAAATTGGGATTGATTGCTAAGTCCCCCATACACAGTAGACTATTTGTTTTCTAAATCTCCTTAACATTTGTTTGCAATCCAAAACAAGCTAGGTCATGTTTTGATAAGAAATTGTTAATGTGAACAGTGCTTCTGTCTTAAGAGCAGTGCTTCACCTTTAGCTCTGGCCAGACAACCAGCACCTACAAACATGACAGCTAAATGCTACATCACAACATCCCGCCCCTGTGTGCCATTAAGGCAGGAGGTGCAGGGGAGCTGATGCTGAGGGGGTTGGTGCTTTTGACAGGTTCACGGGTCAGTGGTGTGGATGTACTCCCCTGCTGGCAGCCATGTGCTGAGGTGTATCCAGCAGGAACGGGATGCTGAGAGAATGGGGAGGACACAGCAGGAGAGGTGCTTTTAGTGGACAGAAAGGCTGTTACAGTCAGTTTAAGTGTGAGATGATAACAGCAGGAGATAATGCAGCAGTATCTGGCTTCAGGGAAATGGAAACTGTGAAAGATCCAATCAAAGCACTTAGGAGACATTTTACTCGGGAGGCAACCTTTTAATAGAGTCTGGAATTATTTTCTATGACAGTGAAGAGATGAATGTTTGCATTTAATTAAACAATAAATTCCTGTAATTGTATACAACCATTTAACACTGATTTCATGTGTGGAATTCAATGTCTTTTGGTTAGTTGGTCCACCTTTTAATCCATGCTGAAATATCTAAAATCCATGAAGTGAAATCTTGCACAGATGTTTATGTTTCCAAGAGGAATCACTCCAGTTGGGATGGTGTGTTGGGCTCACCAGCTGTGGGCATAAGAGTAAAGGGATTATGACTACTGAGTGAAAGTAATTAGAATTAAAAAAAAGAGAGACAAAGCCTAAGATGTAGCAAACCAAACCTGTTTGAATCCCACAGTGAACATATGGGATACAAATTGGCTGCATCCTGAACATATTGACAAGCTGCCTTCACCGTCTGTTTCTGTAACACCGGTGGTGGTTGTGCACATACCAGTTAACTCATCCTATACATCCACATGCTGCTCAAAAGTTTGCATCCAATCCAAATCAGTACCAAATTATGGTAAGACATATGCAGTCTGTTTGCTTTGATTTAAGGAGCTAAAGGAATATGGTGACCAGTGAAGAGTAATCCACCACATCTGCAGCTGATGTGTTTTTTTTTTCTGTCCTTGCTATTGACAAGTTCAACTAGTTTCTTATATCCTAAAGGAATGTGATTAGAAACCAAACCCATAACTTCATGTTCAACCAAAGTAATCCCATCCTCCCTTCCTTTGTGATCGACGCTGTGTGGCAAGTGGCAAGAGAATTGTTGTGTAAGGAAGCTGCTGTGATATCACTTTCTCTGCGTGTGTACTAACATAGTTGTATAGATTGATATCACCTACGTACATCCCCAGCATTGTACATCTCTATTCCATCTCTCCACCCGTCACTGTGTGGTATCAGATACAGGCTCAGACTATTTATGAGGCTACAATGGTCCTGTCAGTGTGGCTGAGATTAATGAAGCTTGTTTCTGTGGCTGGGAGGCTTTGATGGCTCACCTCTGCAACTGCACACGTTCCCTCAGCCTGACTGTGATAACCCCAGGCTCCACAAGGCTGTCCTACACTCTGTCTGACCATAGCGTAGCTTATAAAGCTACATCAAAACTTCGATCGTGCATGACTACAAGATAAACCCGTATGTACAGTTTTGGCACAAAGTTAGTACTTACTGTCATAGTATCGCATTAGGTTCAGATCTTAAGTAAATCAGTGGTGGACTTTGCTAACTTGCTCCTTCTTTATTGCAGATTCAAATCATGAAAGGTTTAAAGTTATTAACACAGAATGAACAGAACAAGGATCACGGATGCTGATTGTAGATGCTAAGATTGCACAGACAACAAACATCTATGGTACACTGACAGAGAGCTGATTCCTATCAGTGTGAACTATCTAATGATGTCTCATCATTCATCAAAGGTGACTTAGTTCTACTCAAATGTACATTACTGTTCAAAAGTTTGGGGTCACTTAGAAATGTCCTTATTTTTGAAAGAAAAGCATTTTTTTCAATGAAGATTTATTATTATATGAATCAGAAATACTGTCTACACATTGTTAATGTAATAAATGACTATTCTAGCTGGAAACGGCTGATTTTTAATGGAATATCTACATAGGGTTTCATGGAAAACATGAAATTGTCTGGGTGATCCCAAACTTTTGAATGATAGTGTATTGATTTTATCACTCCTTTTCAAACACTTGGTTTTTTCACTACATTCTCTGATTAACAGTTTGTGAGTGAAGCCAACATCCGGAAGTGACCGGCTACATGATAGCAGCACAGTATACTACCATAAATCACAGCTGCTTGTGCCGATGTGGGACGGCCACACAATGCCTGACATGCTGTAAACTCTCCCCCTCTCTGTGAACCTGCCTGCAGGTGGCCCTATCAGATGTTGTACGTCCCATAGGACACACAATGGTCCATATTAGCTGTCACTGTCAGCACGTCAGCTCATTACATGAAGGATGGCAACTTTAGAAAAGAATGGATCACCTGCAGGTTCATACAATAGCCCAACCTTGTACTTCACATTCAGAGGATTTTGTAAAGTACAGCAGGGAAGAGAACTCTTAATGCACTCCCACTGGTACTGATGCAAACCTGTGAAGGCTGCCAGTCACTTTGCAAACTGGGATGCCTGGCATGTGCTCTCCAAAGGCAACAAACTCATCTGAACAGTTTATCAGTGGTAGAAGAAGTATTCAGATCCTTCATTTATGTATCCAGATCCACAAGTTAAGCAGACATACCCACACAGCAATGCATAAATACTCAGTAACAAATAAAAGTTCTGGATGTGAAAACAACAGCAATATGGAGGTAAAAAGTTGTTCAAGTAGTTCAGTAAAAGTCCTGGTTTGGTCCCTCTGACTGACAAATTATGTATGTCATTACTAGAATATTAATACTGAGGAGTCAGTGTCAGCTGTGTGTTACTGTTGGAGCTGCTGCAGGTTTGAACTACTTCATATCCAGTTTTATATACAAGGACAGCAGATAAATCTGAGGAGTCGTAACATAATTAATGGAAGAAGAAAAAAGTAAAAACAGAGTTCTGATCCACAAATCTGTCTTCAGTTTTTCTCTTTAATCTTTGATTTTTGGCACATTTGAACATTTATTGAAATGAAATCATGTGAAAAGGCAGAAAACATCACTTACTGGTGGTATTACAAATTCAGAAAGAGCTAAAATGTGAAGTTGACTACACACTGCTTTTTGTAAGAAGCCAAAAAAGTGTGAAGACTAATGGTTTAAAATTTACCAAAGTATTGTATTATAAATGCTCATTATATTATGTATTGCAAACTCTTCATCTTAAAAACAACTGAAGCTGGGAGAAAAATGTAGAGGAACACTAAGTACAATAGTTTCTTCTGAAATGTAGTAGATTAATGTAGAAAAAACTGTAAATATTTAAGTAAAGTACAAGTATTGCAAAACTTTAATTATGTTAAGAAGTTATGTAAATGTACCAAGGTAATTTCTTACACTGGAGTTAACTGCTTCTTGGAAGTTAATCAACTTGAAGTGTATTGTATCATAGCTCAGTGAATATGACAAAAATATGAAAAACAAAGGTAGATCAATGTAACAAATCACTGAAAACACATACAATTATCAATGACTCCATCCCTGAGATTGACTTAGCATTTTACTCTCTTGAAACTCCCTACTTGGTTTTCCACTGTCATCATCATCTGTTTCCAGATGCAGCAGATTTCTACAAATATCCCCCTAATAAATCAACTAGTCCCCCTTTCAGGCAACGGAAAATGGCAGGCATGCAGTGTTAACAGCGAACTGGTGAAGGAAATGGACATTTTGCAGCCAACGAGTTATTGGAGTGAATATTGGACATATTATTCAATATTCAGTTCAGCAATTTAGTGTAGAAAACACAGTTTGCTAATGCCAGTGTTTCTTTGCAGAGGAACTTAGTAAAGTCATAAGTTGATTATATGTTAATATAATGTCACTAGTTTGTTTCTGCATCCCCAAAACGACAAGAAATGTGTCAATTAAATTTCATTGTTTTTTCCAAATGTAACTTATTTTTTTTTTCAATTAATTAACAAAGAACACGTTCCAAATACTTTCAAATACAAGGCAGTAGAGCAAGGTTCAGTAGAAAGTGGGGCTTTGATAGATGCTTCATCTCCACGCTAACTAATGCTTGCTGTGGCTAATACTTTACAGGGGGGTATTTGTTAGGACAAGGTTCTGAACAGGTTGTTGAGTGTATAGCATCAGCGAGAAGCATGTTTGGTGACAAGAGGAGATAGCACGCCAACATCTCCCTGTCACACGAGGTGTCAGCGATATTTCTTATCTTGCCAAAGTCCTTGTTGAAAGAGTCTTGTACACCGGTGGCCTCGCGGCACAATTTAACACTTTTGGAACTTTATTTTTCACCACTTGCACTAATGCCCTCAGTAAATTGAAACCTCATATCTTTGTGTTCTGCTACAACTAAAGTTAGCTGCAGATGCATTTTCCAGATCTATAATAAAAGTGATATGCCATCTCACAGCGTGTGTGTGTGTGTGTGTGTGTGTGTGTGTGTGTGTGTGTGTGTGTGTGTGTGTGTGTGCTCATTCAACCCATGTGTTAAGTGCAAGTGTTTGTGTGTGTGTGTGTGTGTGTGTGTGTGTGTGTGTGTGTGTGTGTGTGTGTGTGTGTGTGTGTGTGTGTGTGTGTGTGTGTGTGTGTGTGCAGCAGCTTAGTGGGTGTGAGATGGCTATCTGCAGCCATACATCAGGCCTGGTGTGGCAGTGGGCCCGTGTAATTATCAGGTCTCAATGGGACGCTGTGTTATTTTTGCCCAGGGTGAGATGCTTATCTGGCCCTGTCAGCAGCCACCTGGATGGATGAGCCCCGCTCCTCAGAGCACTGGCTCACCTTCCCTCTGCAACCAAAGACAAACTGGCTAACTTCTCTCACACAGACCATAGCAACCCCTGCTAACGTCCAAGACAAATCAGCTCTGCCAAGAGGCTGAGATTGAGGGAGCCAACAGAAAGCCAGCAGAGTAACTGATTAAATATAGTTAGACTAATATTCACGTCTGATGCAGGCCTTTAATTAAGATTTATCAGCTCTCAGTATAATCCATCTTTGCCCAGAATGGTGTAGAACTTTGTTTGAATTTTTATTTATTGTATGATTAATGAATAGTGGACGAATAACATGCTGAGTATTTGATGGTCTAAATTTTCCTTCAGATTCTTTTTTGCCCTGAGAGGACTACCAATCTTGCTATAAGCTGCATATATATTACCATCTACAAACCAAATATGCCTGCATCAATACTGATTTGATTAAAATAAACATACTACAAAACTGGGAACACACATAGTGAACACATTAAGAAGGATGGATTACATTTTGCAACTAAAACACAAGGCACACTATGGTCTCTGTGTTCTCATGCATATCAGTGCTATGAGCTAAAATCTAATACCAGGAAACTAACAGGCTGAACATGTTAGCCACATATTCACATACAATCCATGGTGTACCATCTTAGTTTAACCTGTTAGCATATTCAAATTGCTTGAAAAGCTTGAATGCACAACTTTTACATATACTGTGAATGCGTATCTGTTACATTCAAGGCCATTCCTGATTAAGCTTGTCATCACCAGGAAAATCTCTCTGTATTTTAGCTGTTAAATCATTGACATTCCTGCAATGGAGCACAAGCAACATTGTGTTTAACACAAGGGGCAATGAAGCCAATGTGGATTTGGCAAAAACCTGCAGTTCCTTGAATAACAACTTGAGGTTGGCTCTAAAAGTGAATAATTCCCCATAGACCTACATGTTATAATGGCCATCTTTACAGCAGAAATAAAACATGTTTAGAGCCTGGTACTAAAATGGTTTTGGTCATTCTAGCTAATATCCATATTCATTTCAATTGTAAAAGAGGGGAATTATTAAATTTCAAATTTCTGCATAATTAAAGACATGGCTGCCTTGGGTGGCAGGTTGGTAATGTCATATGACAGTCTGTGGTCCAGAGAGGTTTGCATGGCCCACCTCAGCTCCACCAATGCTCCACCTCTCTACTTATTTTTGGATTAGATGGGAGTTCGGAGGCCTCCACACTGGTCTTTACAAAACTGGAAAACCTACAATGTCATGCTGGGTTTGCACATCTTTAAATGCTGTCAGTGGATATACATCAACCAGTAAGAATAGGTTTGCCAGAACAAAAGAGGTGACCAGCTACTGTCATTTTAGTGAGTATAGTAGAAAAATCTGGAAAGTGTTCAAGAAAATGTTTAAGTGTTCCAGATAATACAGAAGCGCATTCAGAAGAATAATCATTGTCTTCAAAGGAAAGTGATTGTTGTTATCCGTACACACCGACAGTGTTTTATAATTGCTGTCACTGCCAGCAGGGGGAGACAAGTGCTCCACGTTTATACCAAAGTACAGAAAATTTTTATGCGATGCTGGATAAAGTAAAAAGTTGAGAGCTATCACCAAGGATATCACATACACTACCATTCAAAAGTATGGGGTCACCTAGAAATGTCCCTATTTTTGAAAGAAAAACATTTTTTTTCAATGAAGATAACATTAAATTAATCAGAAATCCAGTGTAGACATTGTTAATGTGGTAAATGACTATTCTAGCTGGAAACGGCTGATTTTTAATGGAATATCTACATAGGGGTACAGAGGAACATTTCCAGCAACCATCACTCCTGTGTTCTAATGCTACATTGTGTTAGCTAATGGTGTTGAAAGACTAATTGATGATTAGAAAACCATTGTGCAACTATGTTAGCACATGAATAAAAGTGTGAGTTTTCATGGAAAATATGGAACTGCCTGGGTGACCCCAAACTTTTGAACAGTAGTGTAGATGTCATGAATGCTCAACAAAACCACACATTTCCACTTTCAATGCTGATATATTTAATGGGACAGATGAAAGATTTGTCCTGTTTGTGACATGAGAAAAGGCAGGGGACCATTAAAAAACTCCTTGACGAATTGGGAATGTCTGAACAAAATCACAGAGAAATCCATCCAGTAGTTATTCAGGTTTTGTTCATTCAGCCCAAAGTGTCGAGCCAACCGACATCAACATCCCTAGAGACATAATGCCAGGACAGCCAATAAAATGCATTGATTTATGATTCTAGGACTAAGGGCACCTTTGAAATGAAAGTGTATTGTTCCTTCTGATACGTCTCAGATCAGTTATAATGGTAAATGCCAGTATACTGCTCGTAAACATCCATTATTCTGTCGTAAGTCATTATAACCTATCACTATATCTTATTGTAATGTATTTTCTTTCTGTCTGGTCTCAATGGATTTCCCTGCAGCCTCCAAACCTGCTTGTGTATGAAGCTTAAAACTGCATAAAACTGCTCTCATCAGTGTCAGGCTACTGTTTTGCTGGTGTGAGTGATATCTCTGAGAGCTCAGAGCTGAAAGTTGCGTTGTTTGTGGGCCATTACAAAGCGATAGCACTGATGTGTATTACGCTGCTGGCCAATATTCATTTTTCATAACTGATAGTCTTTGTCGGGTTCCATGCAAACGCTCTGGCAATTTAGGAAGGCCTCAGAGGTCTGTGAAATATCTTTTACAGGATCGCACAGAGGAACACAAAGAACACAACTCATAACACAAATATACAAACAAGCACTCCAAATAAACATACTGTATCTGTATTGTGCCTCCAGGCTGTTTCCTGTTATTTTTCAGCCTACAGCCTGCAGCGAACATGAATTTATTTGGTCCGACGATCAAAAGATTACAAGCGTCAAGTTTATCGTGTGTTTAGGACTCTGCCTCAGTGTGGGCATGATAAAGAGCAGGAAAAGGTTATGGAAACTGCAAGACACTTTGATATGTCTCTCAACACCGACACAGTAGCCTTTTATGACCGGACTTATCCACAACCAAAGCCCTTTCCTGTAAACTTCTCCCAAGCTGTGTGTCCACCAGTGCCGGAAAGGTTATTTTCATTAGGCAGTACATGGAATCTAAAATAAATCATTCCCCTGTGCACCTCCAAACAAAGATATTTTGTTGACACTGTGACACCAAATAGCCTACTGGAGTAGAAAAAAGGGTATAAAATGACACAAATGGTTTTCTATTTGTGATGACATTTGTTTTCTATTGCTTTTAAGATAAATGAAACAGAAAATTGAAATTGCTTTCACCACACTGGAAATTCAAAAGCATTGCTAGTTTGTTTCAGTTGTTCCTCCTCTTCGCAGAAGGCAATATCTAGGAACCCTAAATTATGTGCTTTTATTTGATCTAAAGATGTTGTGATTTAGTACTTTGACTTGACAATGAGACAAGACTTTATACTGTCTCTACATTATCTCCCTTTGCCTACAGGCATGCCTGTGGCTCTACAGCATTTTCAACAATGATTTAGCTAAAACCTGCTTGATAAGATGTGAATATTTCTAAACTATGTTGTAAGTTAATTTGCATATCCTGGACATTATAACAGAACAATCTGTGTAAAAGTGCAGCTATTAAAAGTAAAATACATAAATCTTCTGTAGTGCAACACCACTACCAGCGTTCATGTCATGCTCTCACCATGACCTCAAACTTGTGCAGAGAGTACACTTCAAATTCTGTGTCAAACTGACCCAGCCTTCATATTGAGGATCACTGGTGACAGAAGGTAGATCTGCGGCTACAACCCAGAGACCAAATAGCAGCCTTCAATGAAACAAAACTGAAATGAAACTAAAGGTAGGACATCAGGACCCACAGCATGCTCGTCCTTTGTTGGACATCACATGGTGTGCACTATGAATTTTTATCTCCAAGGTCAGACTGTCAACAAGGACTTGTATTGTAACATCCAGAGACATGCAAAGGAGAATTTTAACCACAAACAACCTGAACTATGTTATGCACACAGAGGCAATAAGGGCCTGATCATATCCACCCTTCTAAATTTAGTTTCTTGCGTTTTCTTCCCCACAATGAAATTCTTGTTGAATGATTGGTGTTTTGACAAAGCAGAGGAGGTCAATGCACACAGATCGTGCTTGAAAAGAAAACAGAACAGGACTTTTGCAGCAGTGTACCACTGTACAAGATGACTGCCTTTAAAGGGGATGGTGACCAAATTTAAATCAGTTATACTTTTTGGCTTTTTATATGGACAGCTTGGGGATTTCTTGATCGTACCTTGAATTTATGAATAAAATTTTTAATTTAAATAAAGTCTAGCTAAGCTTAAACGTCAATAACTACTTATGCAGTCATCATTAGCTGTAAGTATTTATCACCTCATCAATATGCATCTACCTCTACCCTTAGCATTCATAAGGACTCTTGTATTGGCTGTTGCAAAGGGAGAAACACTGAAACCTCCCTATATTGGAGAGAAATTAAGGTATGTCCAAAGAGTTTCTAGACAGTTAAAAATCCTACAGCAATAACAACAAAAACAAAGCTCCTAAAATTTTGTTCTTCTACCAAGGAGACCTGCAGCTACATTTTAAAGCTAAATATTGTTTCAGTATACTAACATGTTCAGTTGTGGAGATATTTCACTCAAAGTTACAATTATTAATCTCATGGTGGCACAAGAGGGGAAGTCAAGGGCTCACCAGCCATTAGGATTCAGCCTCTGGGGAACATGAATGCATGTATAAATTCATGACTATTCATCCAATAGATGTCGAGACATTTAAATCGAGATGTCAACCTAATAAGCTGTGTTACATTCAGCCACAACAAATACTCACCTGACACCTGCTGATTGACATGGCTGTAATCACATCACAGCATGGCTTATTATTAGATAACATTCTCGCTTCGGTTCAGACGCAGGAATCAAAGGCACTTGCCTTTGAGGATCACTTTACATAAGCCAGTGGTACCAACGCAGTTTGTTTGTGATGTGTAACACAGTGTATGCTTTGAGATTGTATCGGCACTTTGCTTAATCTTCTAGCACGATGTGGTGTCAGAAATTAATCCTTCTTCTTTACTTCAGATGACACAAAACTTCTCAACATGAAACACACAGCCACAGCAAAAATGAGACCACAGTATAAATTACATCAGTTCCACTTGTCCTTCTATTCAAATCTGCACTGTTTGAATGGCATGAAACATCTGCTTCCAAAGCAAAATCCCAGAATAAACATTAACAGTAAAACTAAGAAAATCTCTCACTTTCAGTTAATTAGGAGGTTTTCTTCAATTATATTTACATATGTATAGTTTGCAATGTGTACACACAAAAGTAAAACATGTGGCATCTCTCTCTTCTGCTCTGTAACTGAGCATGTTTGAGCACTACAGTGGCACTCAGTATTGTTGCATTTCTTAGCTTTTATCCAGTCCATTAGGCCCAGATGACCTCTGCCTGGACTCTAACAGCCTACACCCCTGTGACCCCGCCCTTGACCTTTGCCCCGACCCCCTCCACCTTACCCCTCATTCAGTCCAAGAAGAGGCCACTGAGAAGAAGTGGATGCTCTCTGAGCGCCTCGGAGGGAGCTAGGGTTACTGGAGCATGTGGATTCATTAACAAATATCTGTCTGTTTGCTGCAGTAATGAGGAAGGCAGCCATTTAAAGTTGAGAACAGCCGCCTGGACTCCCAACTAGTGGGACAGGCTGCTGATGTCAATCAAAAGTTGAGGTTCACTAACAGGGCATCTCCAGTCTACCTGCTTCCATCACCACTGATATACGTACTTATATAGGCATGGGTGAGGGTGCTCTGTGGGAGTAATAAACCCTCACACATGAACAGGAGGTAAGGGTAGAGAGGAGAGAGTCATATGGGGCTCTTACACCCCCTTCTGGTCAGGGATGGCAGCAACCTGCTACATTTTTTTAATTATCAGCATTACCAGTAATTGGCAAGAAAAAAAAGCTTGTTGCTTTTCTTTTTTGTTTATATGGAGACCCATTAGTGCTATGTATAAAGTTTAGACATTTTCTGCTTATTGTTTTAGTCAGCATAATAACCCATTATTCAAAATTATGTATTATGACATTGTTATTAGGAACAAAATTGTAGATTTTTACGTAAAACATCAATTGTAGATTTATTCTTATTATTTTTGTTCTCACCAAACTGCTGTCCAATAATCACAGCTATCTCTCAATTTTTCACTGAAATAAAAATAAGTTAAGCGATAAAAATGTTTTTTTTTTTTTTTTTTTGCCTGCTATGAAAACAGATCCCAATGTTCAGGCTTTTGTGACCTCTCTATGAAGAACAGCAGATTTAAAGCACTGCGAGAAATCAGGTTCTAATGTATTCACTGTAAGAGAGAATCTTTCATTGCTGCTTTTAATTGTGTATATTGAGCAAACAGTACAAATGACAGTGTGTAATTACTCCATTTAATGCACAACAATCAGTGGAATCTCTTAACAAACCAGTTCATTTTTGCAATCCCGATGTGAAATTTTCAGAAAACAAGTTAAAATAAGTCACACTTGATTGTCATGCTAAATTTACCACTGAAAGATATAATCAGCTTCTTCTCCATATGTTTAGATCAAACTTTGCTATATAGAGATCAGTGCACACAATTTCACAACACAAACATATTAGAAATGATCAGATGCTAAAGGGGAGCCTGAATTATGTTTCAGAACAGCTGTTATACATGCAGTAGTATTACAATATTGTTGTGCTGCAGTGAAGTGAAGCCTGTTCAGTCTGTCGGCTGAGCTCAGGACGGGAATCTGGAGCATTTCATCTCAGCACTGACATACGGACGAACAGACAGATGGACAGACTGACGGAGGGGCTGATGGAGCGCGGTGGCCAGTGAACCAACAAGCCAAACTAGTCCCGCTTTCCAAGTCCACTGATGCATGCTGGTGCTGATCTGGACCCCTGCTGGCTTGTGTCTGATTCTGTGTGTGTGAGGATTTGTGTCGAAGCGTACAGTCTGTACATTTCTGCTCTGAAGCTGTGCATCAGTGTGTGAGTGCTTAGATTTTCTACACTGTGTGTATGCGTGTATTTGTCTAAAGCTTGTATATGTGTGTGTCTGTTTTGTGGCTTCTGGTCCTCTCGCATGTGTGTGTGTGTGTGTGTGTGAATGTGTGTGGGTAGATGTTTATTGGTGTGCTATCTGATCAAGGCCCCGTTAAGCCTGGGGGACTCGAGCATCCCCACACAGCCTTGGAGCTGGAGCAGCGGCCTGTGCAGAGTGAGTGTAAACAGCTAAGGGCAACAAGTGTCTCGATCAAGCAAACAGATAGCAGCTGTGAACAAGAACTCTGACTCATAGCTTCTTATCAGATAAACTGGACATGTGGTGCTAGCAGGGAGGATAATGCAACATGAGGCCCTCGTTTTGTATCTTCTCTGTGGATTTCTATGGTTTATTTAGCAAAGCAGCTTGTCTTAGAGTGAAATTAGTGTTGCTACTGCACAATGATGTAATGGATCTTAAGGGATTACACAGTTTATTTGTGGAAATACCTTAATCTGAGTTAAACATGTTTACAACAATACTTAGATGTTTATTTTTAGGTTCGCATTTGTATAGAAAGTGGTGAAAAGCTCATCTGTCATGCACAACTCTCAGCAAAGCTGTTAAAAATGCGTGAAAGAATTTCCAATAAGGAACATGTGGATTGTCTCCTAGAAGCTGGTGTTGCTCTGCTGTTATGCTGTCTCATCCTATTTAAACACAAAATGTACTTCTCAAAGTTGTATACTCCAGTCTGTAACAGGGTAGATATAGATAGAAACACAGTCGCAATGGGAATTCATCTGCCTGAATTCTATGTTTTTGGACTGTCAAAGGAAATGAAAATAACACAAGGTTGACTGCAGTTTATGATCTGTAGTATAGGGTTGGATTTCATCACCATATATATGAATCATAAAGCCATAAACACGGAACCTCTGGTAGTGGTGTCCTGTGTTGTTTGGCATTGGGATATTGGCAGCAGAGCCTTTGGGAACAGTGAGTTATTGGGTGGGACCTCTGTGTTTTGGGCTTATTCTGGAGCATCCCGTGAATGTTTGATCACATTGGAATCTGGGGAGTTTGGAGGCCAAATCAATGCCTTGAGCTCTAGGTTGTGTTCCTCTAGCCGATCCTGAGATGAGTTTGTTGTGTGGCAGGGTGCATTCTCCTGCTGTGGGAGGCTGCTGCCATCTGAGAGAGCTATTGCCACTGGGGGCCATGCTTGGTCTGGAACAATGTTAAGCTGGGACATCCTTGAACTCCAGGACCCAGCATATCATTGCTCTCTAATGAGCTGATCAGTTATGTCACTTTACCTGGGCTGGTTAGTGCATTTAAAGCAGTAATTGTTAATTGCAGACCTTGAGCAAATGTAATAAATGGAAATAGCCTCCGGGTCTAAAAGTAAGGTCAGTGCTGAAGTGACTTACACCTGCATTCTGTCTCATAGCCAGCAGAGGGCAGCTTCTCTGATTACAAAGAACTGTCATTGTGTAGAAGTCTATGAGAAAACAATGCTACTTCTCATTTGATCTGTTACATCAGTAAACATTTTCTCAATGAGTTTATACTCTCATTTGTTAGCTTTTGGACTTTTTCATAACAGCATGGTGTTTATTTTGTATATAATAATCCCATTTACATTAAAACAGATGACAAAGATGGGTGTGCTTTAGAGTGGTCATGCCTTGCGACTGACAGATTGCTACCCGGTGTCGTCGAGTGAGATTCACCTCTCGATAATTAGACTGTTTTCAGTCAATGCTAAACTCAAAGCTTCAAAATTGCAGTTCACACCCCAACGGAGGATATTATAGCGGCCACCTAATCTTTAACATACAGTCTATGTTTTTAGAGTAATGATATCTTATGCATGTACCTATATCAGTGGAGTTACATCCAGGTAACTTCTATTCGACTTTATCATTCTACTGAATGTCGTACAGTCACTCTGTTCATGTTCTTATTCAGTAAAGAGTTAGATGTGTTTTGCTGAAAAGCCTTTCTTCAACATTTTGTCTTCATTTAGAAACAGTGTATAATGGTGCTAGAAAAACAAGCAGTCCAAGTTTAAAAGTTGAAAATGAGTTTCTGCAATTTTCAGCACTTTTTCAGCAAAGCTAAGCCCTCCCACCTTCTCTGTAATTCAAACACTGGCATAACTGCAGCAGCTACATGTTCAGTCTCCATAGCTACACTGTAACTCATGAACACAAGTTAGTCAAATGTCACTAAACAACTGCTAAGCACTTGCAACTCATTTATTTTCAATAAATTGGGAATTTTTATTTTTCCATGACTTAAATGCTGATGGTGCCACCATTACACAGCATTATTAATGTTTTAAATCATGAATATTTTGCACCTTAAATGTTTGATTTTCTCATAATATGCTTTACAGTGGTACTTGATTATATGTTCAAAACTGGGTGACACAAGGTCAGGATTTAGCTGATTCAAACATTCAGTTCAACTTGTATTAAAGCCTCAGAGGACAGTCATAACTTTTAAAACAATAAACACAGGACAGGTCAGGACAGGTACTTGAGGCATGTAAAAATGGATCATCCAATAATGCTTTAAGGAAAGCTTGCTGAGTTCCCGGTGTTGCCGTGCTGTAGGTCAGAGATGAATGGTTAATGTCACACTAGGATACACACTCGGCATCAATCGCGCGCTGTGACTCACAGGCCGCGGCCCGGCCAAACTAAACCAAATATTTCACGTACAATGTAAAACACATTTGCAGCCATAAACATGCTTCAAAACGTGGTGGGCTGCGGCCTGAAAAATGATTTTAACCATAACCGTAAGCGTTCTCTCTCTCTCTCGCCTGGTGAGCGTTTATTTATGTAGATTGGAGAGAGTGGCGTATAATTATTACGGCGCTGCCAATGTCTTCTTTTATTTATTCTTCATTTCCTTTCCTCTGCAGGGCTGAATATTGTCTTGGGATGAGGGAAAACAAGAAGCACACATCTATCTTTAGACACACACTGGCCACTTGTGCATGTATCTGATTACAGGTTTTAATCATTTGAAAGTTCCTCTACAGTGAAAAGTCCTGAGGGGTGACTTTAATAGCGTTGAGTGTATATTCCAACTATTAATTAGAGCTCTCAGATCTAAACTCAGTCCATTTGGAATTCAGTGAAGAGTGTGTGTGAGTGCCTGTGTGTTTACACTGTGTGTGTATGGCGGTGCATGTTTTTGATTCAGAACTGCGTTGTTGCATTTTAATGTACAAGTGTGTGCTGACTAGACTGGCATGCTGAACATTTTGGTGTGTGTGTGTGTGCGTATGTATTTTTCCATTTTCCCTCTTGCCTTTAAATAAGAGCAGTGCCACTGAGCTGTTTATTGGCTCAAGGTTTCTGCAGCGGTAATGATGCATGGAGAATGATGTGGGCTGAACTAGAGACTGGGAGGCCTGAGTACCCTGGCCTTTCTGAGGTTAGATTAACCCCAGCAAAAAGCCTTCCAAGAAAACTCAGTGTATGTTTTTCTGTGTGTGTGTGTGTGTGTGTGTGTGTGTGTGTGTGTGTGTGTGTGTGTGTGTGTGTAGGAGATGATGCTTTCTTGTCCTTAAATGTCAAAATGTCCAATTCTGGTTGACCTTTTTTCATGTGTAAATCCAGAGAGGTTTCATTCAGTGGGCTGAATTACAGCTGTTAAAATATGCATTAGACACCTAGAGGGAGTGTGCCTGAAGTCGGAACATTATGTTTAAACTGGTTATGGTGCAGACTGTGCACTTGCAGGATCACAAGATTCCTGACCTTTACAGAGCAGCAGTGTGGGAGAGTTGCTTTATATACACAACACTAGTTTTGGATCAAAACTGCATTACAGTATTAGGATGTTTTTTTTTTTTTCTCAAAACACAAACTCAGTTATTTAATGTAATAAAGTGAAACCACTGGTTCCTGTTAGTATTGAGTTTTGTATCAGAGAGAAGTTTTTGTTTCATCTCAACTAAAAATGAAGCATGAGTTGAGAACATAGATTAGGGATTTTTTCTAAAGAAGCAAAAACAAACAGAAAGAAAAGTCAGGAAATATAACAATGTTGTGCAAATGTTTTTCTTTACCATCCATTTAATTCCTTGAAAATCCCTCAGATCCATCTGTGGACTTCTTGGTAAGTTCAGACTCCAAACACCAAATTAAATGAAGGTCATGTACATCATACTTTATTATTTGTGAATTAGAATCCGACTTGAAATGATTTGAAAGTTGATACCATCACTAACTGACCAAAACAGATATTAGCTGAGTTTTGAGCCTTTATTCACTTGCTTTTAATTTGGCCCTCTTCCTTAAAATTGCATCGATTCAGTTGATTAATTCCCCCAAACTTTTATCTGTAGCAACATCTGAAACAGTGTTTAGAGTATTCAAACTCATGGAAAACCAAAGCAATGTTTCCTTCAGACCCTACTGGTTAGACAAAGTCCATCCTTCATCAGCGACAATGTCCCCTCCCAGTGAAAAAGAGACGGTACCATTTGTCTCAGGAAGGTGTGCGTGGGGGCGGTGGTTGTCCTTGTTTGTCAGAGGACAGGGGAAATGGCCTGTGATGTTATGGGACACACAGGTGTGTTGGAATTGAAAGCGGCAGGCATCTGAGTCCCTGATACACTGGTGAAATGTGGCCTCATTTAGCTGCAAAGGGCATGACATTAGAGAGGGTGATGATGGGAACAGTTAGGAGGGTCAGCTGCACTTCAGCACTCACAAGACTGAGAGAGACAGGGATGGATGAATGGGTTTGCTTACACATAAAGATAACATATCATGGATTAGGCGTGATCCACATGATGAATTCTGTCAATTTGCCAGCGTGGATCAGGTGCTGGGTCAGATGCAATATTTAGCCTATATCCTAACTTGCAGCAATTTCAGTTCCCTAATTGCACTGTTTTAAGTCACAATTTTGATTTGAAATAAATTGTTCGGCTGTAGAAGGTGGATTTGATCACGTTGCAGTCAAAAAATAAACTCTGCCCCAGGATTTAGTGCTAAGCAGAAGGATGGATGCAACAAATGAAGCTGAAAAGATTCTTAAAGCAGGTAGTGGCAAAGAAGAAAAAGAAATACATTTTGTTGCAACAAATGTGAAAATACTGATAAACTGTATGTACAACAGGCACAAATCTGGCACCTCTGGGTTGACGTGACATACGTTGTCCACTGTCTCCGATGAAAGCAAGTTCTCCTTTAAAGATACAGCACTTTTTACTATGAAGATTAAGCAAGGCATGACAACAAATGTATAACATGTGTAGAGTAAGTGTAATTCTTATGAATAGAGTTGTAATTTTGTTATATTATACCTAAAATCTTGACATTACAGAGTAAACTGTGAACCGTCCCACAGGGAGTAGACAAACATCTATGAAACCCTATATTATGTGGGCATTAGAGGATTTGAATGTTTGCAATTATGAGGAGGAGTAGACATACACATTGCAGGAAGGGATGGTAACTGAACAGTCAGAAATCCAGAGGAGTGGATGAGAACGTGATGAAGGGTCTAAAATGTTCTCTATGAAGTCCTGTATATGCAGCTATCATGTATTATAACATTATTGTGACCAGAGAGTCCTCATACCTAAAGACTCAAATAGGTCTGCAAATCCCTAAAAGAGTTTTCCTGATCTGGTGCCTAAACATTAAAATGAAGGTTATGTATTTAACCACTGTTCCCTGAGGGAAAGAAAGTATGGCCTAAATATGAGACAATATTTCTGTCATGGATATTAAATGGATGAGTATAACATCCAAGGACTACATAAGAAGATTTAATTAGGCTTGACTGGCAAAGCTATTTAGGGTGATTTTTATTATGTATTTAAGAGTTAGTCTGCCTTAAATGTGTGCTGGAAGTCCATTACTGGCTTATTCCAACAGCTAAAAACTACCATTCTGACTCCATGTCATGATGAGATACACAAACAGACAGTATGAAATATGCCAACAGCAAGAGAAAATGATTATGATAACAGGCTAATAAGACATCCCTCATTGATTACTTAGATGCTTTTGGTGTAAAAGAATGCATATTTGCTGTTTCTGTAACAATCTGTTTAGACGACATTACATTTTTTCTTTGTCATTGAGTAGCTTCAGGCTGTCTCTGTCCTCTACCTGAACTTGTTGTGTTTGACATTAAAATGCAACTTGCTATAAAAATTTCAATCCGACTGAGATTGAATTTGAAAGGATGATGTCCTTGACATCCTGGTTTTAGTCTTTTCCATTTTTTCCATTTGTCTCTCTTTTCCCCTGCTACGTTTCTTTAATCAGAGACTATCAAATCAAGCAGAATAGCAACAGATATACATACATTTTTCATCAATGAGAGGAAATGTCATACATATTTCTTTGCATTCACAGAAGTCACTCTACAAACGTGATGGTAAATGCTGATTTATTCTGTGGGATTCCGTGGTATCCTAGTAGTCAACTCCTCATGCTATACACAGCATGAATCCTGTTGTTAACAATGTGTCCAAAGCATTTCTGATAAGCTCTGGAGTTTGTTTGGATCTTCAGATCTTAACAGAATTTAAATCTGTGCTTTCTCAGTTTTTCTTGTCTGCACACCCAGCCTGCATGTCAATGTGAGTCTAAAGGATCTGTGTGGTTTCCCTCTAAACCAGCAGAACAGATTCATGTGGATGCTCCAGCAGCACTAACAGCATTCAGAGGCTGTCAATGAATTCTCCAGAAATCACTGGAGACATCAGGGTTGGCAAGGTCATTCATTCTGCCTGACTGGACACATGCATGCACACACACTCACACACAGGTGTTCATTGTTCAGTCAGGCTGCTATCATCCTTCACGCCTGGGGCTATGAATCAGTTGGAGAGAGAGTCAGAGAGGGCTCTTTAAAGTAAACAGGGGTGAGCAGATCTCCTTTTTCTGGTCAGATTTATTGGTCTGGCATTCGACCCCAACTGCTCCATGCATGAGTGGGCCAGATGATGAGGCAGGGTGGTGGTGGTGCCGCTGTGTGACTTATTGAAAATGTTAATTGCCTGGTAGTCGTAAGCAACAGGTCAACTAGAGGTCCTTGGGATAAGCAGCGGGTCATTATTTAGAGACCTGTGCGTGTCATTACTGGACAATAAATGCCAAAACACAACGGCATATGACACCATCCTCCATTTAACAAGACTACAGACTAGATTTAAAGCAATAACAGGGCACTTGTTGGGGTAATGTATTGTTAGATATACTGTAGGTACCAAACAAAGAGAAAGAGATATGAATTCAGCAAGGTTTGTATGATGTTGCTGTCCTTTCCAACACTAAAATGGAACAGTGATGATGTGACAAATGCTGAAGTGTATGATAGTTATAAATCCCTTTTCCATTAAATGTATTGCTAACATAGACCCCGCTGTTGAACTATTAAAATTTTTAAAATTAGATTAGCATTTATTTTTTTAACGACAAATTGTTTCAATTGCTGTCTGCAGTCTTCCTCTGAAGCACCTATGTAGAAATGAATGGGATATTGTTATGATGTTAGCATGTGCTTGTTAAAAATGCAGAGGTGAATGAACAAGAGGCGAGGTTTAATTTCTTGCCCCATTGTTATATGTAAATAAAGTGATTGTTCTTATTGTTTTTTAGGCAGTTTTTTTTGTGCCTCTCATTTATTGTACATGTTCATATCACAGTGACAGTCATGTCAGCTACATAATCACATTTTCATTACCATGGAGCCAAATACTATGAAATGCTGGATGCCAGCAGACATACACACAAGGTGTCCTTTGGCATTGGTGCCACCAACACCAATATTCAAGACCAATAGACCAATAGTGCCGGTATCTCACAATGATACCGGCACGGCGTCACTGTAACTATGACAACAAGTGAACACTACGTCAGCTGCCTGCTGACGATCACATGATTGCAATCCTACCGTTGCAGGTTTACCAGGACTTATCCGTTGGAAATGATAGAAGGAACAATTGATTAAATTGTGGGAGTGTTTCTGAGTCCCATCAATTCCCTCCGCTCGCTACATATTTAGGTCACGTGATTCGGTATCCGTACATAATGTACACATGCATAACACACGCCTGTGCTCAGCGTAAGGTTACTTTGTTCGTGGGTACATCTATATTAAATGGCTACAATCTATGGTGCCGTGATTTCTGCCTGATTTCTGATGATACAATGACTGAGCAGACTTGGCGGAGTACGGCGCTTTCTGAGTGCTTTTCTTGTTATGTTTTGTGACTTGAAGTTGCAGTTTCATTCACTGTCTGGTAAAGTTTAGGCATCAAAACTATTTGGTTAAGTTTGGAAAGAGATCCTGACCACATGTTATAACGCAAAGATCTCATTGCCTGAAAAGCTGCAACAATGAAAACATCGGCAGAGAAAATCTGACTACAGACTCATTGCACTATTTCTGACATTCGCTTTGTTTTTTTAGGTCTATTTGTCAATCCTGCCCTTTAAAGAATGATGCTAAAGGCTAAACAGTGCATCCAAATGTAGGGTCCTGACAAAGCTGCAGTATGTGACGAGCTGGGAGTGAGACCTGATTGTGTATTCCACATCCTTGTTCTGTACTTGTTAAGCAGTTGATGTTTTAATTTTTCATGTTGTTCAGCCATACATAATAAAGAAAGGAGCTCTTCTGGCTGTCAAGATGTCGCCAATATGTTTTATTGACTGTCTACAGATACATAAGATTGTAATTCACATTGAAGTACATGGAAATCTGTTGCCTGTGTCTTATTCAAGTCCTGCAGTGTGATCAAGGCTTACTAGTCTGTAGCCATGTTAGAGGCTCCGTAAGGCTATAATGAATTAGGATTATCATAATTAGTATAAAATTTAACATTCTAGTTTTGCATGTTCACATGTTGATATTTTCAACTTCTTGACAATGAATACAAAGTTCAACTGAGGCTGAAGGGAATTTCATGAGTTTTAAGGGTATTTTATCATAAACCAGTTATGTAGTATAGCAGTATTATGTCTATTGGAAGAAATTCAAATTTTTAGCTGGTCATGAAAGCTTTTACATTGTTGACTGGGACGTGAATGTCAGTCCATCCAATAAATGTTGAAACACCTCATTGAAAATCTACATGTTTACCCCAAGGTGGTCATAGAGAAAATCTGAGGGGATAACCACATCCTATCTCCCTATTAATATGCTAATCCATGAGATATTTCACAGGAAAAAATGAAAGCTTTGACATCCCGGTGGCACCACAGGAAAGAGATAATTTTTCTTCCTGGATTCATCTACCCAATTGTTGTCAAGGCATTTTATTAAAAGCTGAAAATATCTCAATGTTGCTGGTGAAGAATGAAAATCATGCCACAAAGCCACCAGAAATCCTCCTCTGTGGTTATGTGTCCTGTACATCCATGGTAGTGACATGGTTAAAGTCTACAAAGCCATGCCCATGTCTCTGTCTCTCTAACATTCCAGATGTGATTTATCCACTGGAACACAATTGAATTCCTGATACCTGCATCAAAGAGTTTTCCCTCCACCTTGTTGAGACACAACTATTTCTGTGACAGGCAAATTGATTCCAATATAGGGAGGGATAATCTAAGCAGGGGAGGAGGTGGACGCTGTGATTAAGTCGGCGACATTGCGAGGGCACCGCAATTGAATCTGGCTACAGAGATTCCTATCAGATAATAAGCTGGATATTTCAGTGAGAGTTTGTTTGACACCACTCCTCCTCTGATCACTTTCCTAATTCAGGCATTAAAGAAGGAACAGAAGGAGATGAGTGATAAACAGAATCTTTTATTTTCACAGTAGCCATCATCAAAACTGCACACAAATACCAGCTGTGTGGCTCTGAGGGCCAATGACATTGTGGGTTACGATTGTGTTTTGAGCGAGATGTGTTTTTAAAAGCTGGACTGAAGCTGTCAATAGTTTTGTGCCAACTATGAACACTTTTAAAGTTTACCTTTTTTTAAAAGATAATTTCATAAATTATCAGACACTAAGACCTTGACAGTTCTTTTCAGAGAAAAAACTGGTGTTTGCAATCAATTCGTCTAGTTATAATTTCTACACCCCAGATGATTGTACCCTTTCAAAATTTATTAATAGCATATACAATCAAGCAAAAAGTACTAAACATATCTGATGTAAATTTTCACAACACTGGCATCATCAGATCTGTAGGTCAGGCAAGAAGGAGAAATGTAGAATCAAAAAGAAACCTTCATATCAGTCTCAGGCATGCTGAGGCACTCTAGCCCAAAAGCCCACACATGCATACCCACGTAGACACATAAAAATACTTACCGGCCAGATGCAAGCATACTGTACATACACAGAGCCTGTGGCCTCGCACCGTAGCGCTCATCATTATTTACTGCATCCCAGGGACAGGCTGTTTGCCTAACAACTAGACCTTGTTAACCCCATGCCAGTAAATTTTGGAATCATGTTGCTCTTGCTTCCTCTGGGGTCTTCTCAGTGTTACAGCTATACATGCATTGCTGCCTAAAGATTTCTCTTCTTAATCTATCAGCCTTAGATTCACAGTGAACCGTCCTGCACTGCTGAATGGTGTATTTTAGTTGTAGAGCACAAGAAAACATCATGTCTGCAGAGTTAACTTGCCCTTAATGCAGGTGCAAAAGGAAGAAAATTTGAAGCTACAAAGTGAATTAATAGATTTTGGTGTTAAATCTTTGACTATTTCACACCTCAGAAGTCTTGCTTTTAACAGATTTAATGATTTCAAATTTCTCTCCAGTCGTTGATTAAACACATAATAAGTCATCTTTCCGAATCAAAGTTGAATGGTATCTTTTTAAATGAAAACAATCCCTTCAGGCCTTGGAATGGCTTAAATTGAACTTACTACATTGTTGCTTTCATTAGAATGAAGTTCCCGCCTGTCTCTCCACTCACTGCAGCTCGAGCACACCAGCTCACCTACAACTCTGCTCAAATGCTGTAAAACTACTATAAACAACTGCAAATTGCAGGACTGGAGGAATTCAGCTACACATGTTCTAACCAGAAACTGATTCTAAAGAAGGATAATGATGCAGAAAGCTTCACCTTTCAAGCTGACAGTATTGGTTCCTTAAGTGTGTTGTGTATGAAACCCCCGGAGTTTGAAGTGATGTTTTTGAGACTGTCATTGGCACACTGCAGTTCCAAGGTGGAAATGTTGCCCATGATGTGTCATTCAGCAAATAAAAAAACTCCATATGGACACATTAACAAGGTAAAAACCTCTATATTCACCTGAGGGGGTCTTTAAAGTAATTCAAATTACACCAGAATCAAATAAAAGCCTAAAATGTAATGTGCAAGTGTCGCATAGAGGCTGCATTGTAATAAATCTTGATTTAATGCTTGCTGAGCTCTCAGGTTTGGACTATCATCAGGACACACCACACCAGATGCTTTACTAATGGTCTAAGACTAAAAGCTCAGCAGTAAAATGAGATGTATTACACTGCAGCTGCTAGAGTTCATTTTCATTTGAGTTTTTTTTTCTTTTTAGCTGATATTCTTCATCAGAGAAGATCCACTTAACAATATTGTGGTTGGTATGTGTCTGTAAATCATCGGTTACAGAAGTGCCTTTTCCCTTTTAATGCTTTACTGCCAAGTGAAGTGGGGTTATATTGAGGCAAATAATGGTCTTTATTTAAAATTGGATAAGGGTCAATAATTGAATGATAGATAGGATCTTTTATTAGCTCTCTATCAGTTTGTTGAATTACAGCTACAATGTGTAATTGGTTGTGTCGTATCGATCACTTGATATGAATGCCAAATTGTTGTCAACATGTGAAAAGATTGATTGTAACAACGAACCCACAGAGGATTACCACCTGAATCTAAGCACATTGTTTTGGTGTTAAGAGGTGCAACTTTGCTATTTTTTTCCACTCTCACTTCTCTGATGAGCATCATTTTTGGGCTTTTAGAAATTCCTATGTGTTGTGCAACTCACAGTACCAATTATTCTAAAGACTTTGATCCAAAGATATCTGTCCTTGCCTTCAAACTGTCATATCCTGTTGTGTAACTTATAGTGGACCTGGCGTTTGGATCAAATGCAGCTTACCTAAAGCGGAATAAACTCTTAGTGTGTGGCTGCTGATGATAGCCAAGGGAGGGATAAATCAGAGGGAAAGATGGTAGCCAAACAAGACAGAGAGTGCAGAAAGTCTTCAGAAAGTACAGAATTTTTTTAGCTTTATCTGCATGTGTGTGCTGAGCACGGGACCAGAATTCCTCTGGCTAGCCCCTGGCAGTAGTGTTTGTCAGTTTCTGTCCCCTGCAGATAAGGGCTGGCTGCCCTCTCCTTCACATCCAGCTTTGCCTGTGGTGTTGCCCAATTGCCAGCAGCAGAAGACTGTAGTTTTACCCAGGAACCCTCCAGTGTAAATGAGCATACTTGTACTAATCTGGTGTTGGGTGGCAGACAAAGAGCATGCATGTTCTGTAATCCCTCCCCAGGGAGCTGGAAGCCAAAGAGCAGAAAATGACCTCCCTAGACCTCTGTTCTCCTTCTTTTACCCTTCCCTGGACCAGCACACATCTGATTTACACCCCTGCGGTTGGACCGACGGAACTGGACAGTCAGATACGTTGTGTCAGGACACGCTCTCAACCGTTGCCTGTGTCTTATTTATGAGGCCGGCAGTGTTCAGCTCCATGGCTGATCATTTTTCCATGCAGGATGAGTCTGTCTGTGGATGCCGATGCTGGACCTACCAGGGGGAGGAGATGGGATGGCTTCAGTTCTCAGGCTAGATGCCAGGCACAGAGGCAGAAGTTGTGGGTGAGCACGGTCCCATTACAGCTGGAATCATTTTTTAATTATACGCAGTTTATTGATCAGTGAAAAACATAATGATGAAACTTTTTATTTCACTTTGATGCCTCACTATCTCTTTCTCAAGTGGGATTAGAATAATTACCTGGGCCTGTCATGAATTTTTCATTCAGCATGTCTGGTAAGCTCCTCCGCTCTGCTGCACCCACAAACAGAATCCTCCAAACTTCTCCCTTTCACCGTCTGACACTTTCTCTACTGAGAGAAGCAAATTCCCTCCTCTGCCACATATGCTGGACATTCACTCTGACTGCAGAAGCACATGTTCCTGCCTTTCACTTCCAGTCTGGTCCAGTGTATTTTACTTTACTCCACTCTCCTCTACTGCAGGCAGATCGTGCTTTGTTAGCGAGCACTGGAGGTCACCCAGGCCTGTGTCATTATTCAGTGACTGACAGACTGACAAGCCCTCTTGTCTTGGCCCAGCCGGCTGCAGGTGACCCCAAATAGCTGGACTGTGATGGATGGCAGCTGACAGAGGGCTGACAGCAACTGGAGGGAGAAACTGCGCTGACTCGAGTGCCATACTACCGCCGCCGCCGGCTAAACATTTTGGAGGTCACTGCGGGAGTTTGGATTTGTGTAAGCAGGAATCTCTGTCGGATGGTGAAGTTTTATCAGACAAGGGTGCAGATGGTTGTGGCCATCGCCTAGAGGTGATAAACAGGAGGGGAGTGTGAATAGAGAGTCAGCAGTGTGACTTCCCATGTTGTCTGGATTGATGTTGATGGGAAAAGTGAATGTGAAGTGAAGCACCCTCTACTCCATCAGCAGCTACTGACTAAGTGCCTTTGAGCAAGTCGCTTGCTGTGGTGGAGGTTTTACTATCTCTAAATAAATGAGGTGAGTTAATGGAGCACACAGACTTTCCTTGAGTGACCAAATAAAAGAAATACCTTTCTGTCGGTCTCTCTCTGATCACAGAGTAGTATTTCTATTTGACTGGCCGCAGTGGATCAGGTTTCAGACCTTTATAACTAGTGGTCAGTGGCACTTCTATAACTGACTGCAAGATAAGATCAAGAGCTGTGTGCATGTGTGTGCATGTGCATCCACTCTAAAACTAAGGCCATGAACCCATCCATCAGTCGAAAAGACAAAGACTCATGTCAGGGTGCAGTGTGCACTCCTTTGGCCATGTCACCGCACCTCTAACACACATATCCACACACAATGCGGCCCCCTGGTCAGTATTTGCCGACAGGCCAATCAACCAGACGATGAGTTTGATTAGGTCTTGAGGAGTGTTCTGCAGTTGTTGTTGTTGTGATAATGTCACATGGCAGATATTATTACAGGGGACTGTTTTCTCTGTCAGTTTTGTTTGTTTGCTGTAAAAAGAATTTCATTTTGCATGCATTAAGAGTGTGGTATCTTATTACTGGCTCATATTTTTATTCACTGTTTTGGTTATTTATAGAGTGTGTTTCTTTGATGTGGCCTCACAAAGGCATGCCATTTCTGCTACTGAATGCAGGACTGAATGCAGGACTATGTTTCTACACTAATTATTCACTAGTTTTACCATCCATCCATTCTTCAACTACACCTGCTTTATCCTGTAGAGGGTAATGGAAGCCTTGGGCATTTCCCAGTTGACACTTGGCAGGAAATGAGGAAACACTGGAAAAGGTCACCATTACGCTACTCCTTGTTTTAAATCATTTCATTTGTCTTTAGGGACACTTATCTTATACTGGCGTAAACTATCAACCATTGTGAAAATTTGAATAATATTAAACTCCTGGAATAAACAATCAGTGCAAATTAAAATGTTTCCTAAATAATTGGTTTTATTTGCTCTAAATTTATTCTGATCACCTTTTCCAACTCAATCGATTTCTCCAAGGTAAAATTTCTCCTGGATTTACCTAGTTAAATTTAATATCTTCTTAATACTACATCATCAGTAATCATGTAAGACTTTTGAAGACCTGAAGACACCCTGGAAGTACAAGTGTTACTGATTCACCAGTCTGAATTTTAACACTATATCAGCAGATATCAAAACAATATCTAATAATTTTGCCAATAAAGTTTCACCCAAATCCTAAGCCTTCAAATGCCGGAGTGCTGCATGAATGTGAGGTGTATCAGATGAGTACTTTCTCTCTGCTTGAAAGAAGAGATAATCAGAGGATAGAGTTCATTGTTGGAATGAAACCCTGCTGACTGTTGGCCACCCCTGCTTTCTTTAAATCTTTCATTATCCACAACACAAAATATATAAAAATCTGCACATCCCTTTCATATTAAAAACAGAAAATACAACCAAGTAATAAAAATGTAATGGAACACAAAGTTACATAATAGAGAACACATTTTGCATTCACCCCAGCCCACCCTTGCTCTGCTGGATGAATATGTTGTGGTGAGTTTCAATACAAGCCCTTGGGCTCTCTCCACACCTGCATGCATGAATATTCTGCCTTTGGACAAACAACAGTGCTTTTTACAAAGTAGTAGAGGTATCTTCCCATGGCAGTGATCAGATTTACAAAATCCTATTTGCATTTTAGTGTTGCCATCTTGGCCATCATTTCCATTTGGTTGTGGCTCCAACAAAGCCCAGCAGGGCAAAACACATAGTTAGTAAATGATCACACAGATTGTAAATTACCAAACTGTTCAGCCAGATATTCTAAGCCACTTAGAGCTACACACCCAAAATATATTTTCACAAAAAACTGTGTGCACACTGCTGTGTTGGAAGAAGTTAGTCAGAGTTTGTATTAAGCTCATCTGCTTAGTTTAGTTGCTAACAGGACAATAAATGTGCACATTTTATTCAAAACATATTTGTGGACTGTCAACTCTGTTCTGAGAACTGTCTGCAAATCCGTCTTCTTTTGTGGAGCATCTAAGCTGCAAAAGCTTTTTAATTTTGAGATGTTCCTTCAAAGGTCCGACATGTCAAAATGATTTGCTGTTGTTCTTTGTGCAGACCGAATTTCCATTGCATGAATTCTACTGGAGCGTATTCATTTTGCAACAAGATTTAACCATTTTAGGTGCTGATTTGAGGGGCCTTTACAGTGTAAATATCCAGACTGTCAGCAGTTCCAACCAAGCATATAAGAATCTACACTGAAAGTTCTTATCAGTCAAACCCATGTGCAAATGTTATTTTTTATTCTGAAGTTTAGAATGACTTTCACAGAACTAAAGTACACAACTAACCAGGAATGAGAAAACACATTGTTGTGGACGTTTACTTGTTGAACTTACCTCTCCTGACCTCAGTCTCTCCTCGCAAAAACTCCCAAACTTGTCAGTCGGTGCCAGTTAATGGGGTGAAGTTAAATAAACAGTTCAGAAACCTGTCATGTTCTTGTGAAAACCTAAACTGACAGCCGAGGGTTGAGCTGCCAAACACCTGGACCGAAGTGAAAATATGCCTTCCACACACCCAATAAAAACACTAAAATGGAACTATGGAATCACACAACTGGGGCACACAACCAAGAAATACCAACAAGAACATTTTCTCTGGGCCCTTATAAGCAACTGTGACAGTAAAAGTTTATGTCACAGCAATTGGAAATGCATGAACCCTTAACTACGACTTTATGATCTCACCACTTGGTCAGTGGGAGGTTCAGTCTATTCCTTTGACAGTTTGGCTTGGAAATTTCATAGAAGAGCATGAATACAGTCATGCTTTTTGCTTAAATCTGGCTGAATCAGTGGCTGAATGCTGGTAGAAAGTTGCTCCACTGTCCATTCTCCACTGAGCTCTCACAGTGTGGGCCTGGGAATCAATCAAAACATTTACCCTGTCTCATTACTTTTTTCAATGCTGAACCCATGAACTCTGTCAGCTTCTCTGTCTCCATTGGCTCCCCACAGGGATGTGTTCTGAGCCCACTACTGTTCTCGCTGCTGACACATGACTGCTGCTCTGCATCTGCCTCGAACCACATCATTAAGTATGCGGATGACACAACAGTAGTGGGTCTCATTTGGGACAACAACGATCTGTCCTACAGAGAGGAGGTGAAGCGGCTGGTGGACTGGTGCGGCATGAATAATCTGCTCCTGAATGTCGAGAAGACCAAGGAGTTAATCATCGACTTCAGGAGGAAGCAGCCCAGTCATTCACCTCTCATCATTGACAATAAAGCTGTGGAGGTGGTCAGCAGCACCAGATTTCTGGGGGTGCACATCACGGACAGTCTGGACTGGTTATTACACACATCAAACCTGGTCAAACAGGCTCAGGCCCTGGTCAAACAGCCCCCCACCCATAAATATATATATATATATATATATATATATATATATATATATATATATATATATATATATATATATATATATATATATATATATATATATATATATATATATATATATATATATATTGTCAATTGTACACTACTGTTCAAAAGTTTGGGGTCAGTTCGAAATGTTCTTATTTTTAAAAGAATAGCAGTTGTTTTTTTTAAATGAAGATAACATTAAATGAATCAGAAATACAGTCTAGACATTGTTAATGTGGTAAATGACTATTCTAGCTGGAAATGGCTGATTTTTAAAGGAATATCTACATAGGGGTACGGAGGAACATTTCCAGCAACCATCACTTTTGTGTTCTAATGCTACATTGTGTTAGATAATGGTGTTGAAAGGCTAAGTGATGGTTAGAAAACCCTTGTGCAATTATGTTAGCACATGAATAAAAGTTTGAGTTTTCATGGAAAACATGAAATTGTCTGTGTGACCCCAAACTTTTGGACGGTAGTGTATAGTGGCCTAACCACTTCAGACCTGTGGCCCTCACTTCTCATCTGATGAAGACAACGGAGAAGACCATCCTCAGGAACCTCCATCCCCAGGTGAGCCCACATCTGGATCCACTGCAGTTCGCCTACCAACCAAACACTGGAGTGATGCAGTGGTCTACCTGCTGCACAGATCACTGACTCACCTGGAGAACACCGGCAACACTGTGAGGGTCATGTTCTTTGACTTCTCCAGTGCTTTCAACACCATCCAGCCTTCTCTGCTTAGGGTGAAGCTTGAAGGAGCAGGAGTAGACTGTCACCTGGCTGCTTGGACCATCGACTACCTCACCAACAGACCACAGTACGTGAGGCTTCAGGACTGTGTGTCTGATGTGGTAGTCAGCAGCATGGGGGCCCCACAGGGGACAGTGCTCTCCCCCTTTCTCTTCACTCTGTACACATCGGACTTCCACTACAACTCTGGGAGCTGTCACCTCCAGAAGTTCTCCGATGATACAGCCATTGTCAGGTGTGTATCTGAGGGGGACGAGCGGGAGTACAGGATGGTCATCTCTGACTTTGTTGACTGGTATGAGCTAAACCATCTGCAGCTCAACGCCAGTAAGACGAAGGAGATGATCGTGGACTTCCGCAGGAGGAGGACACCTCAGACTGCACCGGTGAACATCCAGGGTTTGGACATTGACATGGTGGACACATACAAATACCTGGGTGTTCACCTCAACAACAAACTGGACTGGACACACAATACAGAGGTCCTGTACAAGAAGGGCCAAAGTCGTCTCCACCTGCTGAGGAGACTGAGGTCCTTTGGAGTGTGCAGGACTCTGCTCCGGACATTTTATGACTCTGTAGTAGCGTCTGCTATCTTCTATGCAGTGGTCTGCTGGGGAGCAGGGGGCACTGAAAGGGACAGAAAGAGACTAAACAGACTGGTCAGGAGGAGGTTCTGTCCTGGACTGTTCCCTGGACTCCATAGAGGAGGTGGGTGAGAGGAGGATGTTGTCAAAGCTCACATCCATCATGGACAATCCCTCTCACCCACTGCATGACACTGTGGGGTCTTTAAGCAGCTCCTTCAGCAGCAGACTGAGACATCCACCCTGCAAGAAAGAGCGCTATCGCAGGTCCTTCATCCCATCTGCTATAAGACTTTACAACATCAGCATCACTGGCTGATGTTAACATAAACTGGACTCATATCATTATCACCCCAAACCATAAAATTTGCACAGACATTATTGCACTGCTACATCTTTGCACTTTTTAAACTTATTTTTTCAAGCCACTTTATATTGTGTTGTTTACAGTGTGTCAATACTGTACTATTTCATTCTCATTTCTCATCCCTGTACATATTGTAAATATTATTACTACTATTTTATTATTATTTTACTACTATTATTATGTTTATTGATACATAAGCTGCTGTAACAATGTCAATTTCCCCTGGCGTGGGGAGAAATGAAGGACTATCTTATCTTATCTTTTACTTAATACTTGCAAACACAGGCAATTGTAAAATTAGATTTCTTCTTGGATTCATGCACATATAAACTGAATAAAATAAAGTGATCATAAGGCTCCTCTAGATTTCCCAGTCCTTATAGACTAATCACATACTGTAATCGTACAGGGAAAATTGCTTTTTGAGCTGGTGTGCATTGCATAATCAATGCAGAAGATATAGTAATGCAGTTTGGCCACTTCAGAATCACTGTATGGCCTTGGGGGGTTTATTTATTTACACAATACTTGCTAACAAGAAAGCTATGTGCTGGATTTTGTTGTGATTCTCTCTATAAAATAATATTGTGAAGTCTTCATGAAGTACCCCGAGGTGACTTATATTGTGAATTGGCACTATATAAGCAAAACTGAATTGAATTTAATAGGTTGCGAGCAGTGACAGGCCCCCAGCGCTGAATTAGAGCCGGCAGAGTTTATGCTGCACCGTTTGTTTGCTTCCACCTCACTGTTAGTCTGGTTCATTTCTAAATAATTTTCCAATTTTATGCATTCACCTAAAGGAATCCTTTTTGAATTATACGGTGATGTAGCTCGAAGGCATTATTATATCTTTTAAAAGGTTAAAAGTAGTGGATTGCACATTTTGAAAAAATCCT
Source organism: Amphiprion ocellaris (assembly GCF_022539595.1). Taxonomy (NCBI): domain Eukaryota; kingdom Metazoa; phylum Chordata; class Actinopteri; family Pomacentridae; genus Amphiprion; species Amphiprion ocellaris. Next base: position 14,038,600 of record NC_072771.1, on the reverse strand, counting down.
TATCAGTACTTTAACAGTAGTAATCTAGGGCAGTACAGTTAGAAGCAGTGTACAAAGCCTTTCTGCAAATTACCCCTTATTTCTGGCTCCAAGTCCTGTTGAGTCCAGAACATTGCATGTTAAGCACTATTTTGCTCATACTGTATGCAGACTGACTGGTTGACAAGGGAATTTTTCTTGTCTGTGTCATGTTAGCTGACTGTTTGCTTATTTTTCCAGCTTCAGCACAGAGATAGTATGAGGTAAAGAGTAGGAGCCGTATAACCCCTATTAATCATAGCAAGGACTGGGCTTCCCCAGGCAGAGAGACAGGATCCCTGAGTGTGTATTTATACATCTCTACATGCATGCAACTATAGAACACGTATGTTACAGTGTTGATACATCTGTACTTGTCAGTTTATATGTAGTTGTGTGTGTGTGTTTTTGTGCATTTCTGTGTGTGTGTGTGTGTGTGTGTGTGTGTGTGTGTGTGTTGTCCCAAGTGCCCTTAGTAAACCCAATTCTGCACCCACCTAAAAGGATACAATATCTAAAATCCATTTATCAAAGTCATAAAACAGGCTTTCATTACAGCAGTGTGGGTGTGTGTGTTAGCGTCTGCATGAATGTATCTTTGCGTGTACATAGTCTGCCCATTTTTGTTTATGTTCTTGAGTAGAGTGTATGCATGGGAGGTGGATGATTTGTGTGTGTGTGTGTGTGTGTGTGTGTGTGTGTGTGTGTGTGTGTGTGTGTGTGTGTGTGTGTGCGTGTGTGTGTGTGTGTGCGATCTGTATCAGAATGTTTGGAGTGTGCATGTTTTTTCACTGTTTGCCGGAACAGTGTGCACACGGGCGTATGGGCTAAATTATATGAGGATTGATATATGTACTAAAAGGATCAGGGACAGGCTGTTATCTGTGCTGTGTATGTTGGCAAGTGTTTGCATAGATAACATGGCTGCATGAGTTTGTTCACCTGTCTCGGTTTGTGCATTTGGGCGAATGTAAGCTGTATGTATTTGTGTGCACTCATGTTTGTGGGTATCACTTGCATGATATACTCCTGTGTGTGCGTTTGGATGGTGCTAGACCACATGCGCCAATCATCAGCAACAGATGGGCTGATAAAATGCCAGAAAATCAGCAATTACCACCAATAAATTAGCCGGCTGTTCACTCCGTATTGAATTGCCAGGTTTAAATTTACACTATATCATAAAAATACATCTTAATAAGCTGTCACTGATATTGTGCCTGAGATGTTTTTGTAAGAAAAATCCTTCACTGAAGGTTAAAATGTTTGGAAGCCTGAAGCAAAAGAGTATCATTGTTGATGGGTAAAATGCTCAAAATGGCAACTTTCCAAGGACCATAACAACATTAGCCGTAACTTGATAACTAGACTATGATATTATTGAGTAGATCTTTAAAAAATTGCAAATGGCAGCATGTAATCTGATAAAATCTGTTGTTTTAGTCTGTCAGCACCAACAAAGTTGGTGAAATTGATGCAAGAAGATTCATGGAGCTTTGCGGTGGTTCAGGCGGGCAGGGAGTTAGTTAGAGTCACAAATCTCTTCCTGTCCAATCGCTCATAGCTTCAGTCTGTTCCACCCAGTTAGTGGGTTTTATATCGTAGGCCGGATCATTCATTCTGCTAGCTCTGTGCTCACCACAGCATTCCCACGTTATCCTCCTACATATATGTAACTTACCTCCCAGAGCTCCTCCTGCGTTCGCAAATAATCTTTCATTCATTTTTGCGTTCTTCAAACATTGTGATCTCAGCGACTGTTTTGGTGCTCTAACTGAGATTGCTTCAATCAAGCAGAATCACTGCCAAACACAAATGTATGACATTTTGATATAAATGATATGGGGCTGCACAGTGGCTTGGTGGTTAGCACTTTTGCCTTACAGCTAGAAGATCCTGGCCTTCCCGAGATCTTTCTGCATGGGATTTGCATGTTCTCCCTGTGCATGCGTGGGTGTTTTCCGGCTTCCTCCAACAGTTCAAAAACATGCTGAGTTTAATTAGTAACTCTAAATTGTCTGTAGGTGTGAATGCGAATGTGACTGTATGTGTAGCCCTGTGATTGACTGGCGACCTGTCACCCTAAGTCCACTGGGAGAGACTCCAGCCATGACCCTAATGAGGATTAAGCAGTGTATGGATAATGGATGGATGGATGATTAAATATGATGTAAGTGTCCAATCTGAAGTGGCTCTTTTAACTAATCTTTAACTTTAGCAACACAACTGGGATGTTCAGCTGTCTTTTCTTCATTAAGATGATAACTTTTTTAACTCACCATCCAACCCCTCAAACCCTGGAGAAAACTGTTTTTACAGGAGAAGTTTGACATTTTAGGAAATATACTATTTTTATTTTTTATTTTTTTTGCCAGAAGTTAGTTAAAAGGAGTAATGCCACTCTTGTGTTTTTTATTCAGAAGTAGGGAATCAAAAAGTATGTGTGTGTGTGATTGTGTATAGCTTTCTGTTTAGCGTGTGTTGGTGCTGCAGTGGTTATAGTATCTAAAACTTTATCTGTCATGTGTCCTCAAAAATATTTTGCTATAGAGTGGCTTTAGTTGGGGTGTATTTTCATCAGCACAGACTCTACTCAACGGTCACAGAAAAAGCTAATTAAATGATTATAATATTGAAATGCTATGGGCAGCAGCGTGTCTCTTCTAATCTTAAGCATTTTCATATTGCTTATTGCCATATATAAATTATAGTGTGGGTGGAGAAAGATGTTTCCTAAAAGATGTGTGGTAGATATAGGATAGTCTTCTTGACTGTTCGGTATAACATTGACAGTCAGACCATAAGTGGACTGGAATCCTCTGCATGTGTGTGTTTAGGTGAAAGAGAGACAGACAGACAGACAGACAGAGGGGAGGGAAAGGCTGAAAATGGACTAATAATCACAGCTTAATGTTTTGTACGCAGTGTTCCTGTAAGATTTTTTATAACCTATGCTGAATGATGCTTCGTCACTTTTTGACCTGACCCACCCAAATTGTAATCACTAACCACCAGTCTCCCAAGTACAATGTCTTTCAGAGCGTCCTGTTGTCCTTCTGCCTCCATCCTCTAAATATCGCTCTCCATTTGATTTAATTCCTCGTCTGCAGACTCTGCTTCCAATAAATACGACCAGCCATCAAAATGCAATGACCTGCTATCATTCTTATAATCGTCCAACAGGGTAATCCAACATTGCATTTAGCTGATTAGTTTCCAGAGAGTCATATAAACAAACTGCTGTTCCGCAGATGAATGTTTAGGTGATAGGTTAGCTAGCAAGTAAGATATGTGATTCAGCAATCAGTGAATTAAATAAAATGTGGGACAGGGCCATAAAGTGGTGTCCTCACTCTCAAGTCTGTAAGGTCAATATGAAGTAGCAAGTTTAGCTTAGCACAAAGACTGCAAACAGGATGGTGCAAGGCAACTTGTATAGCTTTGTCCAAATAGTAACAAAATGTGCCGCACAGCTCCTCTAAAGCACAGTCATTAATATGCCAAGCATCCTTGAACAGTAGCTAGTGGTGGGGTTATGTTTGCTGTACAGATACAAGAGTGGTATTGATCATCTCATCAAACTTGAATCAAGACAATGAAAACACTTTAGAGCATTTTCAGTGTCAAACTGTACACTGTCATGTGTTAGCCCATGGTTATTTGTATGACTGAACATTTCTGCTGAAAATAAAGACAAATAAATGATTGAAAAGACAAGCACTTAATCTATCACTGTACATCTTCATAGCATTGCTTGTAGTCTTGGCAGTCTGATAAAGTCTACGCAGTACTAGCATCTCCTGGGTACAAGCAGTGGGTGGTAAAAAGCCAAAGATGAGTGAGGTTTGGAAACAATGGGGGCTATCAGTGGAAGGGCCCAATAATATAATTAGATAGATGTTTCAATGGATATTGCTTTTAGTGTGTGAGAGAGAATTACCGTACTGCAGTGCCTCCCTGCTTTGCCCACTATTGTCTTTTGGGAGTTCAGGCTCATACACATGCAGGTACAAAACTCTGAACAACACTATTGACAGTTTTAATATAAACACTGGGAGCAGAGTCTCTTCGTGTTTATCTCTGAAGACAAGTGGAATCACTACTGTTAGAGCGAATGCCCCCCGTGGAGCAATAACACCCACTCGTAGAGATAAAAAAAAAAAAAACACACAGAGGGCAGAAATGAAAACAAACTGAACTTACGTGTGCACACACTCAGATTCCCATAAAGACAGAAAAATGATGTGTTAGTTCTTTATGAGCGCATAAGGGCTCTTTGCAGCACAGAGATTATACAACAAGTGATGAGCTCTGCTGCAATATCTGATCTATGGTGTATAGACAAAGTCAGTGCCAGGCAAGCGGCTTTGAATGAAATATTAATCAGCGGAAGTGACTCGTCTGTGGTGTAGAGCTCCCACACACAATAGCTCTTCCTACAGTGGAGGGCCCTCTGTCAGCAGGCCAGCTTTCATCGGTCGCCCAGGAACAAGGGCCTTCTCTCTGAGGCGGTAAGGAGCACCCGGGCCCCTGTCTCACCCCCAAATCCCCTTCCTTTGGTTTACTGGATCCTTCTGCTGAATGATGTGGGTGAGGGCTGAGCAGGACTGCCTGAACACTTGTGTCCACTTACTATCAAACCTCAGTGACTTCCTGCTAGTCTTTCAGTCGAGCATTGAGACCTTGGCCAGTTATGTGCATACAACTCTAGAAGCAATGAATCACAGGATCATATTTTTACCAGCATGCTTTTAAGCCAGTTTGAAGATGTAATGTAGAGTGAAATGAGTACTGGTCACTTGTTTCTTCTTGTCCTTGTCTCCATACTTCACTTACGGTTATGCCCATTTTCAAAGTGACAGGTAGAAAACTATTAGAGGTACATTACTTTCAATCATATGAACTGTGAAATGGTTCTGTTGCTTATATGTAGAGTAGGAGTGGGAGACATAAACAGTAAAAACATTGATCACAAGAAAAAAAAAGATCATTAAGAAAATAACAAATGTCAAGACAGAGTCAATAGCTGCCTACCAAAGAACATGCAGAGTGTGGTTGAGTTAGCTAAAATTATCACATATTTCTGTTTTGGAATCCAAAGTCAGATAGATGGCAGAGAGGAACTATTTTGAATGAAGAATTGTGTGTAAGCACAGAAAAAAATTGTTGCCATCACTTCAAACTTAAGGCTGAGACATACTACTGTGTTGACATTAGGTCGATGCTACAAAGAGCTTTGCAGGTGCTCATCTACCTGCTGTAGCTGTCTGTTACCACCTGTTGGGGCAGTGTCAAAAATATGGGAAAGATCCGAAAATGTAGGCGGTTCTTTATGTGTTTATGTGGTCTTTGTGCTTTTGCCCCATGAAGCCAACCTTTCAACCAATCAACATTCAATCTACCACATGTATGTATAGCATCTTTACCAAGGGGCAAGATGTTGTCACACAAATGCATATCTGTGGCTTTTGTGTTTGTTAAGTTCCCATAATCCTTAACTCTGCACAGCTACACAAAGGGAAACCAACATAGAGCCCCAAATCTGCCTTTTGATGTAGAGACATGGTAACAAGATGTCGATGGTGTTGTGATACTCTGGCTTGTACACACAGCACTTGATACAGTCCCAAATGAGGTTACATTGATCCTACTTCAAGTCAAAAACAAAACAGCAAGGTGACGCATGCTGGTAAATAAGCTGAACATCATGCCCCAACAGAGACACAAAATACCCCAAACTTAATCAGAAACATCCCCTTCCAATAAAACATGCCAAGTCCAAGCAGAAACATACTCAATCACAAGCAATTAGACCCATCCCCTGAGTGAGCGGTGTCTCAGAAGAGCCCCTAACAATAAACTGTAAACTGAACTGTGGGCGTAGTTTACAAAAGTTTTGTAAGACTAACGGACATTCAGTTTCGAGGTCACATAAAATTTCAATTACATTTTCACATTAGGGACATATTAGGTGATATCTTGATGACATGTAGGAAGAGATGAATGGCTGCAGTGTGTAAAGTTTGTTTTAAGGATGACAAAGGCACCTCACTGATACTTTGAAACAGTGTAAAGAAATGATGAAGTTTTTCTTTAATGGACTTCTTAGTCATGTTGTTGGTTATATCACCATGTGCATTTAACTGATACAAGATAAAAATTATTATAATTTTGATTAAAACACTTTATTTTAAAAACATCTGCAGCACATGCCAATGTTTAATGTTTGAGGTTTTGAATATCCTGTTGTAGGGAACAGAAACAATGACATAAATCATAATCTATATTACTGATTCACAGATTAGAAGACATTAACGCAATAAAATGCTTTGTTGCATCGACCATCCCTTGAGCTGAGCTGTCTCCCTTACTGATTATTGGGACTAGAACATGACATGAACACAAAATCAACATGTAACTCTTGTCCTCGTGGTAAGTTTCCTTAATTTACACAGATTCCCACTAGAGGAGTCATGATGATGATTTGCATGCAGGCTCATGGCTCTATATTTCTTAAATTAGATGCAATCTCCCAAAAAGTTCCTGATCATCAGTTTACTGGACGGGCTATCAGCTGCTAATGAGTCTCATCATTTCACAGTCAGCCATCATCTCACAGTTAGGTTTAACACATTGCTTTGACCCAGGATCTGCCAGCAGGTGATTGCTAAACACCCTCATTTTGTTCACTCGTGTCTATATGAAGCGATGCCAATGTCATAAGAGACAATAGGCAGCTATGTGCTCAAATAACTCTGCCCCATCGCTAATAGATATAATATTGGAGGGAGGAAATGGGCTTGTAATGAACATCTGTCCCTGTTGGCTGCCGAGAATATGAGGGAGGAGTGGCCTTGCCTACCCAGGGAGGAGTTGGGGTAATGACTCCAGCTGGCGGTGACAGATTTTTGGGTAGGGGGAATTGGGCGTTTTGGCTGGGACCCATGAAGAGGCAGAAACAAGCTCAAGGCAAGGCAATAATAACACTGAGGATTTGTGCTGCTTTCACCTCAGAAGGGAATTGTGGAAGATTTAAGTTTGGAAACTGCCATCCAAAGCAGTTTCCAAGTTGCACTCATTTGCATTTTTACAACTCCTTTAAAAGGCAACGACTTGATTTTAAACATGACCAGTCGGTTACTTTTAACTGCAGTTGAATTTGTGTGATGGCTACCCCACATGATGTGCGTTCATCATTAACCTGCAGAAATTGAGGTCAGAAAGAAAGAAAATGACTGCACCTCTCTGAATCCACTCAAGCAAATTTGGTGCACCACTATGCTGGATGTGAGAGAGGTGAGATCCCAATATTATGACTGTGGCATCTGTCAGAGCATAAGCCGATGGGAATCAGGAGGAAATATGATGATAAGCTGTCAAAGTGCTGCAGCAAAATTAACTTTCACTATTCTGAGAAAAATTATCAGAAGATTTTAAAGCAGGGGATGAAAATGCTGCTAACTTGTTTGACCTATGGCAAGCCTGCCTCAGTGTAACAGTCAGAAAATTAATAAAACCTGAAGACACCGTGTGGAGTTTTAAACCTCTAATGGCACTGCTGAGCAACATGTGAAAGAGAGAGTGCTTGTTTTATTTATACCATGTGCTTTACCACTACAGCTATTCAGTCCAATTCATGCTTTCTGCATCCGCATATACACAAGGGTATGAGTGACGTAAACTGCATCATCCACCCACATCCGTGTAGATCTCTCTGTGGACATCCACATGCAGCTCAAAATTGACTGACTATATGAGCTGCAAGCTTACTGACTGCACATACAGCAACTTAAAGCAAATGCTTGCTATGAGGAGAGACAGTATGAGGAGGCTCACTGTCATCTGCAACTTTATAATTCATCACTAAATCCTATACTGGGTCTACCCACTGTACACCCCAGGAGCAAACACACTGTCACACCAGCTGCTCTATCCTGCAAAATGTATAAAGTCACAGCCTCTCAGAAACATCCAAGGAAGCATTGTATTTTTTTCTGTGTTCAATATGAGGGGGAATTTGACCACTGCGGCAGATTGACATGTACCTATTGTAGTATGAACAGAACCGCACATGCATCTGCTGACTTTTCAAAGTTTACAGTGGTCATGCAGAAATCATGACGTGGTCTTTAGAAGCCTCTGTAGACTGCAGAGGGCAGCCATGTAGAACAATGATTAGGCGTGACAAGGTGGCATAAAAGGTAGCAATGGAGCAGTTAAAACGGTGCACCAATCAGTCACAGCATTGAAACCACCTGCCTAATACTGTATAAGTCCACTCGAGCTGCCAAAGCAGTTCGACCCCACTGGAAAATGGATGTGGGACCTCTGGAGGTGTCCTGTGGTTTCTGGCACCAAGACGTTGGCAGCAAATGTTTTAAGTGACATTGATTGTGGGGTGAGGCCACCATAGATCAGACTTGCTCTGGCAGATTGCACAGATGTTCAGTCAGATTATGATCTGAGGAGTTTGGGGCTGAGTCAATGTCTTGGATTCTTTGTTGTGCTCCTTGGGCAGTTTTTGTGGTGTGACACGCCAAATTATCTTGCTGGGCGAGGCCACTACTTTGTGCGTGACCAAGGGTGCTCAGATTGCAACGATGCGTAGGAAAGTGCAAAATACATCCACATGAATCTGTAGGACTTCCTTTTTTCACCTGAGAAATACTGTAGAAATCAGGAACATCCTGTCTCAGAGTGATGCAGAAAAACTAGTCCATGCATTTGTTACTTCTAGGCTTGACTACTGTAATTCCTTATTATCAGGTTGTCCCAATAGCTCTCTGAAACATCTACAGCTGATCCAAAATGCTGCAGCCAGAGTACTGACGGGAGTTAGCAAGAGAGATCATATTTCTCCTATATTGGTTTCTCTTCATTGGCTTCCTGTTAAATCTAGAATAGAATTCAAAATCCTTCTTCTGACATATAAAGCTCTTAACAACCAATCCCCATCATATCTTAAAGACCTAATAGTACCCTATTATCCTAGCAGAACTCTTCGCTCTCAGACTGCAGGCTTACTTGTTGTTCCTAGAATCTCTAAAAGTAGAATGGGAGGCAGAGCCTTCAGTTATCAGGCACCTCTCCTGTGGAACCAGCTCCCAGTTTGGGTTCGGGAGGCGGACACCCTCTCTATTTTTAAGACCAGGCTTAAAACCTTCCTTTTTGACAAAGCTTATAGTTAGGGCTGACTTGGGGACCCTGACGGGGTGAGCTGGTGTCTTCATTTGCACAACTGACTTCCTCTTGGACGTCCCTTAGTTCTGCCCCTAGTTATGCTGCTATAGGCCTAGGCTGCTGGGGGACCTCTCTGGATGCACTGAGCCCTTCTCTAACTACCTTTATATTTAATACATATACCATTATTGCATTACACTCACTGTTTCTCCCTGTGTCCCTGGTCCCAGAGCTGGATGCTTCAGATCTGTGGTTGCTGTCCCACCATGTCCACTGTGGGATGCTGTTGCTGACCTTCCTCCAGCCCACTGTTTCCAGCTGCCTGATCACCACTCTACTCTGCATCACCCTCACTATACTTGATATTTTCATCTACTTACTGTTTGAATTTTACTACCAGCTATATATGTAGTACATTTAATGCCAGAGCCGTACATCATAACAGTTAACTATGAATCAGTTTCAATGTTAGCTTGTACTTTGTATGTATCATCTGGCTTATCATACATGTATCCAACTGTGTGTTATTTGTTCCTTGTTCCCCACCCTCCTCTTCTCCCATCCCTCCCCCTCTCTACCTCTCTATCCCTCTACCCCTCTACCTCTCTACCTTTCTACCTCTTCTGTCCCTCTCAACCCGCCCGGCCAGCAGGCAGATGGGTCCCCCCACATTAGAGCCGGGTTCTGCTCGAGGTTTTTTTCCCTGTTAAAAGGGTATTTTTCTTGCCACTGTCGCCTTAGGGCTTGCTCTGGGAGGTCAGGCATATGGGTTCTGCAAAGCGTCTTGAGACAATTTGACCTGTAATTGGTGCTATATAAATAAAATTGAATTGAAATTGAATTGAATGAATGCTAAGATCCACTGGGTCACTGGGTATAATGTTGTAGCTGGTCAGTGTTGTAGTTTTGACAAGACAAACAGATGAGATACAATTATTGGAAAAAAAATCTTGCTAATGAGACTGATGAAAAATAAAACTTATATATTTCATTTCTGACATAGTCATTCCATGTGAGCTGCTACTGCTAATTTTATTCCCTGAAAATGTTTTGTTACAGAAACCATCCAAATAGATATTTGTCTTTTATGTACAGTTGACCTACATTATGTGCTTCTAAATAACTCAATGCTTTGTTGATTGTTCCTCACAAGAAAGCAAAATAAAACCAACAAAGCAGCTGAGCATGATTGAGTCATCTCTGCATTTTCGTCAGCCACAGGATGGCCTTATTAAGTCACTGTGTCCCAGTTTCTGCTGAAAATACCTCCACAGACTCAGTCTTGTCAGACACTGCTGGCAGTTACTGGAACCACAAATGCCACAATTGTGTGTGTCAAGTAAGAATCATTCCAACTTCTAATTGATCAGTCTATTCTGTAATAGACTTACGGTGTTCCAGAGGGCAGATGGCTGCAGCTTATTAGCCCAGAGTTTTAAAAAATGATCTTTTCAAAAACCTCTTTTGATGTGTTTGTTGCAAGAAATCAATTTGTTTTCAGAGTTTTTATCCCTTCTTTTTCTTTTATATAACCTTAATCTTTCTCCGCTGCCATTGGAGCTGTGTGTGTGACGGGAGGTGGGGGTGGAGGGATGGACATCAATTGCCAGCTTTGCCATCTTTAAATCTCGGAGTGATGCATAAACAGAGCAACGTGAAAAGAACCAGTGTTCCTGTAGGGGATGACAACCCATCTGGCACATGTTCTGGAGCTGTCAATCCGAAGAATGACAACACTGATGTCTGGCACTGCAGTATCCATGCAGGGAAGAATTAGCATAATACAGTGTTATGGGAGACAAATGACATGGTGGGAGGAACAATGAGCAATGAGCAGCCTGTGTGATTGTCAAATAAAAAAAATAACAATGAACTCCCTGTCAACACCACAATCAGAAGGGCTGTGACAGGGGGAGGGTCTCAGCTGGGTGCAGCAGTTTGATTGCAACCTAAAGTTCTGTATGGAAATATTTATTAAAATCTGTCTCCATCTACAGCCCTATAACTTCTGATTATTTGAATACTGATGTTATAAAATAGAAGCAAATGCATTAAACAAACAGATGTCTTGAGGAATTAAATACTTTTGAAATCATCGCAATAAAAGTGGGCTGCAAAGTTTTGCAAATCATTCCTTGGAGGGATAAGTCAAAACTAAGCATTCACCAGTCAGCCACAACAGTAAAAACACTGACAGGTAGTGTATAACATTGATTATCTCATTATAATGCAATTCCAAACCAAGCGTAACCTCAAGGCTGGTCTTTCCCAGCACACTACGCCTGCCATCCTGCCTCCAAACTCCCCAGATCCCAGTTCAATTCAGCACCCACAGAATGCACTAGAAGAAGCCTGATCCACAAACACCACAATCCACAACATACAAGACCCAAAGGATCCACTGTCAACATGCAGAGGCACAACAGGACATCCCCAGAGAGCCTGTGTTCATGCTTCAACTGAGCTGATTCGGTGGCACAATGGGGACCTTCACAATATTAGGCAGGTGCTTTTATTGTTGTCACTGATCAATGTATTTCCAGCGGTTGTAAAGGCTCTGCAGTCCAAGCCTTCCTGAATAATTTAAAACCAAATAAAAGTGTGCTTAGTGTGGAAGTAGTTTGTTACTGGCTGTCCATGCAGGATTAGGATATTGTTCACTTGCACAGCAACTTTTCTTCCACTGTACATCCATAGCCACTAAACGCAGATCCTGTATGGGTACTACAAAAAATAATAATGCAGATAGATTGGACTGATTTAGACAATGCGGAAAAACTATACTGCCAGCTTTTCTGGCAAAGGGAATCTTTCTGGGTTTGATTTTGAAAAAACAATCTTTTACTTCAATAAATGAATGAAAGTGATGGTGCAGAATTGTTGGCCACTTCTGTGTAGTTACAAAGTGCTGAGCAAGCAGGTCTTAGCTGGCAGCATCAAATGCAGAAATGTCCAAAACATTTGTCTGTCCTGTCAAATGTGTAACTGAAAGGGAGACAATACTTGGTAGCACAGTTCAGTTTGGAGAGGCCAACAACTTAAAGCTCAACTGGAATGTTTGGCCACATGGGGGTGATGCAACAAGGGGAAAATGAAACACTGACATACCGTATTCTCACCTAATGTTAACTCATTGCCCATCTACCAGCTAGACACAGGTAGGTTAGCAGTTCAGCATTCATTCAAAGTAGCTGGTGAAGAAGTTCAGTCTCTCAGCTTTTTTATTGTCTCCACAAGCTCACGAGAGCCATATCTTGCTCTTTAGCTGCTAAATGTAAAAGCATTCAAGTCACTAACTGACATTCTGCAGTTTGCTCCTCTGTAGGTAGTTCACTGTAGCATTTTGCCAGCTGCTTTGTTAGGAAAACAGAAAAACAGGTTGATGAGATTGTTGAGTGTGAAACAAGAATAGTGAAGTTGTGGGCCACAAAAGCAAAAAACACTCTGTGGAAAAATGTAACAACAACTTGGAGATAAGTAGAGCCACATATGGTGAGGATGGAGATAATCCCCCGTGGGTTCATCATACTCTTTCATAATATAGTCATTTCATCCCTTTGTAATATAAAAATATTGATTAGAACAACTCTAAAGCTATGGGAGAACTGGAAATGTGTATAGATAAACACACACAAAAAAATACATTTAATCAAGTACAGTTTTCAATTACTTGGACTTCAGTACTTCTATTTTATTTTTCTACTCCAAAATCGAAGGCAAATATTGTATTGTACTTTTCAGTCCACTGCACTTATTTGACAGCTATTGTTACTCGCTAATTTGCAGATTTGGATACACATACTTGAGCTTTGTAGTATTTATGGGAGTTAAAAATAGCCTGAAACATTAATGATGCACCACTAATTGTAATATAATCCCAAGAGCTTCAGAAAAACAACTATATTTCTCTTTTTGGTTCATGAAAACATTTCTCTCCAAGAGGTTTATTGGGTTCATCAGATACGTTGATTACCATGACGTGGCTAGAATATAGGCTCTTCTGCATAATTAGTAGTTTTACTTTTGGTAAGACCTTTAACTTAACTGGTAGTTAGCTAATAAGTTTGACCAAAAGACCTTTACTTGTATTAAGTATTTCTACACCCTGGTATTAGGGAGTTTTACTTAAGTAAAAGATGTGATAAGATCTTCCATCACTGTCCACTATAATGAATATTTATTTAGTTAACCCTGGTGAGTTCATGTGTGTTTCACATTTAGTAATATGTCAAATGAATCTGTCACAGGTGTAATCTTTGACAGTCAAGGTATCAATCAACTGCCAGGTGTTCCTGTCTAATGTCTTTGAGGATTTGCCCACTAATTGACTTACGTCAAAAATAGAGGAAAACACATCACTTATTTTCGCTCATTGTGGCTTTGACCACATTGGGATTCAGCAGCAATATTTTTACATCTGTGAGCGTGGGATCAAAAGAAGACCTCCTTTGCTTCTTGGAGAGCAGAAGGCGTGACAGGTTCTGACTGCTTGTTTCAAAGAGACCAACCTGCTGAGAGGCTCTTATCTCCCCTGCCTCAGACGTCTGTCACCATCTACTGCAAGTGCTAGTAAGAGCGTCTCAGCGGGGGACCGGTGGGCTTTGGGAATTGACTCACTATGAGTGCACCCCTCTGAGAATACTAATGTTAGGAGCACAGTGGAAGTGGTGCATCGTAAACTATGTGCAAGGCAGGTGACATGGACCAGACTCTTTCAGCTTTATACTGTATAACTGCAGACTTGCCATCAAATATTAACAGTTACAAGATGAGGGAACTTTTACACCATATCAAGGAAAATAGTATGACAGAACATTTTTTTTTTTTGGTAGTGCAGTTCAGAGCAAATATGCCTCTGTCCTTTTTTAGTTGTTTAGTTGCTTATGCAAGTTGATTCCTACATTAGAAGACTGTGGAAATTCTGGACATTTCCCAAAACTCAACCTGCTGAGTAACTGTGGATCAGGGTCATCCTCAGGGCATCTGCTCGTGACAAATTATTTCTATGACAAATAAATGTTATGGCCAGTAGCTCTCTGTTTGGATACTGAAAGATAATTCCTGTGTCTTTTTTCTCCCTGTTCAGTTTCAATGCTTGCCTCTGGAGCTGCTGCAGGGTCAGTTTCCTTTCATCCTCCAGCTGCACTATCCTCCTTCTCCACAGGATGGCGTTGTTGTGCTGCAGCAGGGCCCAGCTGACCAACCAGAAAGCCCATAGCCCTGCAGTCACTCAGCAGCCCAACCAATTGAATCACAGGGGCCACATCAGCACTCAGGAAGCAGCTACCTAAACTGCCTGGCTGATAGTCATCTCTCAGTCTGCCCCTCTACACACACACACACACACACACACACACACACACACACACACACACACACACACACACACACACACACACACACACACACACACACACACACACACACACACACGTTAACAAACAGCTCGGCCTGTGCCAACTCTCATTATTCTCTGTTTAAAGTCAGTTCAGTAAGCAGCTGCGTTGTTTTTTTCCTCGTCCTCTCCATGTGCTGAGCTTGAAGGTTTGCATTTGGCCCAGTAATCGGAGTAACTGTCCAAAACTGTGACACACAAAGCCATTCACATGACTCCTGATGCATGAGGATACACACTCCAGAGGGTTCTACATAAGGTCCGGTACAAGAGGTACAAAGGAACCAGACACACACTCATCTCTGTCCTTCTTCCTGCCCCAAGCAGTTAGAGGAGAAGATGTGCTGATACAAGGAGGAGGTGGAGCAACTGGGCTGGTTGACAACAAAGGCACCCTCTGTCTTATTGCTGCAGCGCATGCACACCAATGATTCTTGTTTTCCATGGTGCTCTGTTTGTTGTATGTGAGAGTGAGAGAGGGTGGGAAGGGATGGATGTTTGTACTTTGCATTTAAATTATACTCCAGATTATGCATCTTTATGCACAATACACTGGTGAATTTGTAATGTGAAATAACAGCGTGGCCCCTTTTCATTTCATCAATTTCCTGGTCTGCGAGAGTTTGCTGCTGCTCTCATTTCAAAGGGTTGGCATGTGGACTTTTGAATTGGAGGTGGGGGAAGAGTGGGCACAATTTGAAATGGACTTGGGCTTTCTGGTCCCAAACAGTAATAAGCTGTACATAATTTATAGTTGCATTATTTATTCACTACAATGAACGAATGCTAAATAAGCATAATTAAACATTCTAAATAATACCAAGAAGTAGCTGCTATTTGTAGCCCCACAGTAATCTAAAGCCATGAACGGGCTGTAATACAACACATCATACTGCACCATACTATAGACATAAAAGGTTCTTTTCCCCTCTCACACTTAAATTCACCACTTTTTATGCTTGCTTTGTGTGTTTGTGGTTATTTTACACATATCTGTGGTCATTTTGTGTCTATTTGGGGCAGTTTTACATCTTTTCTTTTGTTGTTTTCCTTCTATTGTCATTGTTTTTTGTGTCCTTGTGGTAATCTTGCATCTTTGTGGCTGTTTGCATCTCTTTGTGGTTGTTTAGTGCCCTTTTTGGTGGTTCTGCATTTCTTGTGCATTTTTTTGTTGTCATTTTGTGCTTGTCTGTGGTTTTGCCTCTCTTTGTGGTCTTTTGGTGCCTCTTTGTGTTTGTTTTGCACCTCCTTCTAGTCATGTAATTGACTAGAAGGACACAGAATATCTTTTATTTCTTAAAAGATATATTAAAGAAGAAACAAGACTTAAACAAGACTTGTACTTGATGAGCTCAGTCAGTAGTCCATCCAAGATGCTAATAAGTAAACTACCAATCACCACCTTGGAAAACTGGAAGTGATCAGTGAGATTCCAGCAGGCCCTGTTCCACCCTGCTCCATCCTTCTGGTCCAGCTCAGTTCAAGAGCTGTTCACCTGAAGTCCGCCATCAAGCGGTGATGTGAACAGATTCTGTAACACACACTCATATAAAACGCTGTCATCTGTACAAATGCACACCAGTGTAATCCCACTGACAGCACCCCCGCACTTTGATGCTCACCCTCCGTCAACATAAGAGAAGCTGGGAATTCATTTAAACAAACGTTAGCCTTTGAAATTCAATGCCACCCTACCCCCCATCTCCAGAAATGTAATTCAAGGAAGGACATAGCTGCAGGACATTTTGACAGCGCCAAGCTCTAAGACCCTTCTGCTGTGTGTCGCTATGTACAGTGGCTTTTATATATGAGAAAGACTTGATAAATGACAGAGAGGCACAATCTAATTTAGAACAAACGCATCACATCTTTTGTGTGAACACACAATGTTTATGAGGGAATGTGATTGATGATTAGATCCAAGCAAAAGTGACAGTGAAATAACATTATTCACCTTAGCTTTGTCCTCCTCGGGCACCGTGGCTGCTAGAGTTTTCTCTGCTATCATTAGTCAAGTATGAAATTGTGGTGATTCTTTACATGAAAACAATCTCAACTCGAAGAAGGTATATGAGTAATGGGAGACTGGGGAAGGCTTGTCTGGAAAGAATATTCTCTGGCCTAGTTAAGATGTGATTTTCTTCCTCCCATTAGTTTATACCTCAAGTCAAATAAAACTAGCACAGAGGATTTCTGGTGAAAATATGAAAACCACGTGACTGTATGAGCATGTAGCAGACAAGCGTAAATTCACCCAGAGTGGATGTGGAAGATGGAGGGGTGGAGGAAAAGAGGGGATGGGAGCCTTTTTCTGTGTGTCAGACCTAACTCTAATTATGGCTTCGTTAATTAGTGTATCTCAACGCCGACTCGCTTGGAAGGATGCCACTTAGCTCAGCTTTTTCTCTCTCCTCCATATCCCTTTCCCAAATCATGGTTGAGTTCCTTCCCTCCCCCGTCCTTCACTCCTCCTCCCATCCCATCCCGTTCCTGTCCACATGTCTTGACAGCTCATAAGGCAAAGCAGCATATCAAAGCAGACTGTGCCATCGTAGCCCTTAACCAAGCATCTTTTGCTTCAAATTGCTTCCTGAGGAGAGAGAGAAATAAGATAAGAAAGCAGAAAGAGAGAGGAGGAGGTGGATGAAATGGGGCCATACTGAACAGTTCTCTCCATAAGATGGAACAAGATGAACAGAGCAAAAGTTGAAATGCAAAATGCATGCAGTTACCCTTATTCCTCTGGGGTGTTGGCTAAAATCTCTACGAGCTGAGGTGAGAGATGTCAGCATCGCTCCCCCTCCCAGCAGCACACAAAACTTAAGTCCCATCTCAGTGACGAGATCAGGGAATAAACACATGTCACAGTGCCGCAAATTGGAGTCTTCGGTCTGTATTTACTGGAGCAGAGCCCTTGGCACACAGAGCCCTGTGCACATTCATGCACAACCAAGAACACCATGATTTCCAGCACTGAAAACTACCCCCCAACTCCCAAATTCAAATTCATGTCGCGGCTGCTATTCAAGCTCAGTGGCACTGCAAGATGCTGCATAAATTAAGTCGCTGGAGGGAGTGAAGACGAGGAACAAGCACCGTCTGCCTCTTCCAGATCATAATAACTCCTGGGGCCTTGTTGGCGGAGAAGAATCCCCCGTCGAGACCAGGGCCACACCTTCCACTCTGTGGGTCTTGATTAAGGTCTGCTGACTTCCTCCACTCCCCAGTAGCTCTTCAAGACTTTGTTTATAGTCTGTGTTAGCATGCTAGAGAATAACTAGATAGAGTCAGCGAAAGTCAGGCATCAGAAAAATGCAGGTGTGCCAATTTTTGTGTGCAATTACATTTGCGATTTGTTTTCTATAAGCCTCATTATATTTTGTGGCAGACTGAGTGAACGCGGCAAAGGTGGACTCAGGGTAAGAGGCAAGTGTGCTGTTTGGCTGCCCCCCTGATGACAAAGGCAGCCTCTGTGATTGCAGCGCTGACCCTTTTCTTTCACCTTTCGACTCGTCCCGCTGCTTTGCAGAGACAAACACTCTGAGGTTGAGATTGTCTCCATTTGCTTGCCGCCTTGCAAGCTGTTATTTTCTGCAGCCACAAGTTCAGATGCTCTGTAGGAGCAAAGAAAAAAAACTTGTGGTTGTGGTCCTGATCATGGTGTAAAGTAATGACTGAGGCAAGGAAAGGGGTGGAGAGTTTAGGGAGATATAGGGGGAGAAGAAAGGGGGGGTCTGACAGGATGTGTGCTATTTCAGACACGGTGCTTTCAGGCCAACTGTACCTTCATTGTTCTATGACTGCCGGTAATGACTTCACCGTGGCTTCCTGTCACATGATAAAGGCTCAACTAACCCCATAAGTGATGCAGCAAGCGACTCAGGATTGGATTGGATGGAGGACTTCAGTAAAATTTTAAGCTCCATGAAAGTTTTCTTTTCTCTCGCAGTGCCCCACAGGATTCAAGGCATTTTAGAATCACTTTAAATGCATAGGACCTACCTATCAAACATGCAACAGAGTTTTGGTACAGTGAAGGAAGAAGATAAGGTTGAAATTGGTTGAAAGATGAAAAATGTAAAATGTACAACTCATTTCGAAGTGGCGATTGCCCACAGATATGAAGTAAATTTCCTTCTTGGTCCATTATTACAGGCCAGTGGGAATCTCAAACTGGATGAAGACAAGTGGGCTTTGATTTTGAGCACAGTCTGCTCATGGTCCAAGTTCTCTATTGAATTCATTATACCAACAAAATGCTAACTGAAATGTATCCTGATGCAAGCTCATGTGTACGAAGTGTCACACTTTACAAATTGTGAGCAGTTAGTAGCCATGTTTCTATAACGTCTATAACTTATTTTTTTTACATTACACATTTTTACGCTTGCTTAGGGTGGTTTTTGACTGAAAAAGAATGTGCACAAAGGGAGCTGGAAACACCTTTTTCTAAAAATTGCTGATAAAACAAATATTTAACTCACATGATTAATAAGCTGTTTCTGCTTATTTTATTGTTTGCCTCAAACCTGCATGAAAAATGTCCAATACCAAGGGATATTAAAAGAATACAGAACTTTCCCAATTCCAAACAGTTTCTGTGTAGATGGTTAGAGTTTAGTTTTTACTTTTTCTCTAAGATTTTTTAGTAGTTGATAAACAACTAATTTTGTTTCTTGCTTCTTCTACTACCTTTCTATACTGCCACTTTCTGTTGATGCCACAAAGCTAGTTTATTTGCTCCAAATGAAAAACAAGTCTTCATCCATCCATCCATCCATCATCCATCCATCCATCCATCCATCCATTTTTCAAAATTATGTCAAAATTTCACTTTTAATTAATTTGACCATTACATGGAAACATGACAATTGACTGAGGAGCAATTTAGAAATGATCTGATAATTAATAAACACATTAACGGATGAATAGTTATTGCATAACTGTGTGGACACGGAAGTAGATAATGATAAATTACTAAAGAACAGTCACCATACAGAAATTATTAAACTTTATTTCATAGATAAGTCTCAAACAAAGAGCTGTCACTGTCTTCATAAATCATTTCTGATTAACTCACTACTAACCACTCAGTCATTTGGTCCTTGCTTTGTACTCTCTCTGGTTCATTATTATTAGAAATAGTAGTAAATTCAACAAAGGTTTAATGAGGCATCCCTTTACTTTATGGGGCACGACAAAGAGTTATTAACAGTGAAATAATCATGACGTATTAAGGAATATCAGCTATTGCCATTGTGTCGTTCATAGCCATTCTTCTAAAGTGGTGGAATCTAATATCACCACTCTACCCAGAGAACAGGGATTTAATGCAGTTTTTACAGCAACAGAAAGTTAGAGTCACACTGAGGGGGTCAACTGATAAATCTTATCAGTCCTGGCAGCCATTCATCAGCCATGTTGAGAATTGCAGGTGGGATAACACAGTACGAGTGTGATTTTTGTCTGTGGTGATGCTGTGGCTCAGAGGTTAAGACGCCAACGATGAATGAGAACATCCCTGCTTACAGATCCTTGCTGCGTTTTCTGTTTCCTGTCATCTCAGTCCTAACAAGGGATACAAATTCCCGAAAAGTTGTTTTTTCTGTCTTTGTTTAGTCATTATTGTTGTCGAAATGTTGGCTCTTGTATTTAGAATTTGCTCCTTTTGGGGTTATACATTACATACTTATTCTAAGATCAAATAACAAGCAGTATAAAACAAAATCATTTCATGTACTAGTCTCATGATATAAAGTTGTAAGCCCTTCAGACAGCTGTATATCCTCTGTGTACAGTATATCCTCAGCTGAAGGGCATTTCTGCATTCTGGTATTCTCCTGAGTGCATTTGGTCTTCATTATGAAACAATACACAGTACAGTGCACACACACTCACACTCACACACACTGACACACAGATGAATAAAACCAGCCCGTGTCTACCTACTGTCTCACAATGCCCAGCAGCAGACAGCAGCTTTGTTCTAAATCGGAGGATCATATCAAATCTTGTCATTAGGCTTTGTTACCAGGACAACAGCCTTGCTCCGGCATTCTGTGAGCCAAAGCCTGTCAGGACGGCAGCAGCAGTAACAACAGGAAGAATATACCTATAGATGAGAATAGAATAAACATGGGGCCAGAATTCATGACAGAAAGTCTTCTGTTGCAGATAACCTGTCGGTTTACAGGGGCCCAGGCTCAGTACTATCAACTGTAGTGGAGTGTGATGAGCCTGTCAAATGGAGAGCGCTTCCGATTCTCATTGTGGTCAGATGCACACTGGCGTTTTATTTTTTTTACCCCTGATATTATGTGAGAAAGCCAAGGCTGCAAGTTCACAGCTCAAAAAAGACCTGAATAATTGGCACGTAGTTATGTAATGTGCCGTGTTTGAGTCCATACACCAGTGTTGTATAATTCATTGCGCTAGCAGAATATGTAAAAGCACTGCTCCAATCCCCTTTAGGTCTAATTAAAAGACTATCAGCCTTTTTACAATGAAAACTCCAGGGGATACAGTGTAATCACGTATTAATAGAATGATTACTAAAGAAATAAAGCTTCTTAGGCAGATAAGAACTGCAGAATTTGTAGCACAAAGCCACCCTTAAAAAGAATTCATATAACTGTTAGTCCTATGATCTTAGTTCAGCTCCAAATTTGTGACTGTGAACAGCCCTTTTCCAAAATCACAGAAAGGGAGCCGGATCCCAGTCCTGAGGATGTGGATTGCAGGCGGAATTTTTAGCTGCAGATGGGCACCAAGGGTGTATTTACACTTAAAGAGCCATATTTTTTTGATAATCACAACTGTTAGCACCACAATCACATAAGGCTTATTTGGGTGTAGAAGCTAGAGACTACTAATCCACCGATATGGATTCATTTTTGATGCCACTTAAGCAATTACAGGTTTTGTGGCTTGATCAGATCACAGCCTTCTCTCCAGAGAGTCATCCAGGCTCACAAACACAACTCTGCAGGCCTTTTAGCAGCTCTGTGACAACTCTGGCACATCAGAGCTTTGAGTGAAATATTATGAATCACAATGTTAACATGCAGACATTTAGCTGCCATCCTGCTACTTATGTTCATTATTTTGATTTATGTGTGTTACCCTGCCAACATGTTGTAATTAACACAAGTATGACACAGGAAGGTGAAGTGTCAACACCTTTGCCAGGACAGAACACTGGACAAGTTCACATTTTGGCTCTAGATGATGAATCGGGATCATCACATTACTATATGACAGCCTGAGGAGATCATTAATGTCTGTAGCAAATTTAATGACTATCCATCCAATAGTTGGGAGACATTCCACTGAAAAGCAAAAATGTCGACGTCATAGTGGCACGAAAGGAAAATTCAGAGGATCATCTAAGCCAGTAAGATTCATTTTTTTGGGGTGATGCACGTCTGATCCAAATTTTGACAGCAGCACAGTAGTTATTCAAATATTTCTGTTCGAGTGCTTTTTTTAATTCAACTGACTGACAGTGTTCTGTCCTTGCTACATGTCTCTTTACCAGACTTGAAAGACAATCAATGAACATCAGAAGCAAGCATAAAGTTCAGGCTTTTTACTTTGTTCACAGTTCAGGAATATTTTTTGTAAAAGTAAAAATTAACATGAAAATGCATATTACCAAATGCAAGTACATAGAAGTGCCATTGTAATGAGAATTCACTCTAGCTGTTTATGTGCAACTGTCAAGTGGACTTTTGAAATGTCACAAAAAATATAAAATGAAATGTGAATTAGACTTGTTTCCATTAATTGCTTTGGAGTAAATAATCTGGGCTGCGTGTTGTTATCAGAAGGTGGCGCTATAGGCCACATTACACATGACTGCAATAAACACAGAAGAAAAAAAAACAAAGATAGCTGTTTGCCAACTGCTCAAAAACATCCAAGAGGAAGAAGAAACAAAACATTGTCCATCCACCCAAGACAAATAGACAGAAGTCTTGAGGAATTGTTTTCAGTCAGAGAAGATGTAATTATTCTGTCATGTCAGCTGATATTAAACATGTTTAGTTCTGTTTGGATATGAAGACAATGAAAGAAGTGGAAGCAGCTGATGCATCTTGTGAGTTGAATGATTCATTATGTTAGCATTAACTAACATAATGAAAGAGTTGTCTACAGGCATCACTCATGAGACCAAATGCAGCTGTGCATCTTGTGAATAGCATCCTCTCACTAATAGTTACGAGCTCTCTGAGGCACCAAGTAACCATTTAGATCTTGAATGTCGGCATGTTAAAAAAAAAAAAAAACATTTTGAAATTTGTTCCAACCTGTTGAACAAGACACATTATTCTCCCAGTTTACTATAGAAACTTTTTCCAGGTGTTTTTCATTTTGCAGGGCTACTGTTGGCACTCAGTCAAGCCATGTCCATTTTTCTTTCTTCTTTCTTTCTTTCTTTCTTTCTTTCTTTCTTTCTTTCCTTTTTTATACCTTATTTAGCCTCAGACATGAACATTATGCAACAATGTTAGTAGAAAAAGTGCTGAAAGAGGGTAATGTGGTTAGAAAGTCTACATGGTAAGAGTACCCTTCTTCAACTTTTTACTGTATTCCATTCCTCAGTCTCTCTTTCCATGTTCTCTTACTATTTCTATTGCATACAACTGCATTAACAAGAACATGTCAAAAACACTTCTTAAAATTAAATGTGACTGGAAAAAAACAACAACTGTCAGATGTGGATCCAAAAATGGATGTGGTTTTATTACCGTAATAAATAAGTTTCACGATCATACGTCAGTAGTTAGTTCAAGTTTAGGCTGTATTTATTTCAGTCAACCCAATTTATACTGCTGCAGCTGAACTGCTTTACAAGGTGATAAAACATGGAAACAGAAACAACAAAGAAAAAATTTAAAAAAAAAGAGGAGAGAAGACTAAAAAAACTAGTTAAAAACAGCAGAGAGCATGAAAATAGACAGTAATTTACAGTAACTAAGACCACAATGAATTGCTTGGTTAAATTGTGAAAATGGCTCCTAAAGCAGCTTGAACACAGCGTAGGTGTGAGTCTTCGATCAGCATGTTGGCTGTTCCATGCTTTTAGGTGCACATGGGCTCAGTACAATCTCTCCAGATTTGCAGTAAGCTCCGGGGCTATGACAAGGGTACATTAGGTGCCTTGAGACCTGAAAGATACATTTGGTTTTTAAATTGAGAACATCTCTGATATGCACTGTCAAGCCACACTATTAAGAGCTTTATATATCAGGAGTGGGATTTTAAACTTAATTCTAAAAGTTGGAGATATGCAGCAAATGTTTCCGAGGACTAGAGAGATGTTTCCTTGTTAAGCCCCAGACTGCTGCATTCAGCTGCTTACTTATTCACGTTTATTGCAGTTTGCAGAAGGAGGCTTTGTCCTAGCAGTCTAGTCGTCACGACACAGAAAATTCAAATTAATGGTGGTCTTAAATGAAAAGTCGAGGGATCACTGAGGTCATTATAATTCATCCACATGAATGTGTGCTTCACATTTCATCTATGTAACAGTTCAGTCAGAACCACAAATGTCACACTCATGGTAGTGTGAGAGTTAAAATCAGGCCAGTGCCATAGTCGGTAGGATATATTCTCTGTGCACCACAGACATCTATACCAAATTCTCTGGCAATCCAAGCAGAGACATTTCCCACAGAACCATTAATGTCAATCTCATGGTGAGGTAACGAGAACAGTCCTGGATCAAAGCGGTTGACTGAGTCACCAACAGACACTGTCATCCTGAGAGCTACACCGTCTATCATGTCTAAAAATCTGTCTCACTACAAAGGATTGAATTGTGACTACATGGTGCTCAGTTCAGTTAAATGAACCCTAGTCTAAAAATGCAATGGACTGTCAAATTATTCAGGGTTTCTACTGGAGTCTGCCATCACGTTTAAGTAAGTATAGGAAATGAAATGAATGAATTCTGCTGCTGGGTGGCTGGGCAGCTCTGTGGGTCCCTCTGTCAGCCTGCAGTAAGTGTGCATACAACATACCACAGCTGATTGCTATAAGTGATCCGTTGTATAAGGCACTGTTGATAAAACTGATTCACTGATGGGAATAAATGCCTTATTTGATTACTTGCAGCTAATTGGGCTAGTAAAAAACATGCTTGTTAGAGACTGGCTTCTGTGTAAGAGATAAAAATTCATCATTTTAGGCTAACCTTGCTGCCGGTAGAGGGGAGGATGACTCTATTCACAAGCAGAAGCCTAAGTTTAGTCTTCCTGATTGAAATAAATTGAATAAGCTTAATTTAAACTATGCTTATATAATTAAACAAGTCGCTGGCTAAAGCTCAAACAGCATAATGACTGAGGAAAATGTAATCATATAATTTGGTGGTAAATTAACATTTTGGAGACACATTAATCAGATTGTCCTGCTTATTGACTGACTGCTGCCTGGCCTCGATTGTGGGAGGAGTGATTCAATTGCAATGTCACGAACAATGACAGGGCTCTTGAAAGGCTGGTATTGTGGTGGTATCCACTTCTATCACCAGCACGAAAATCACCATGAATTACTCACTGTCAAAGTGATATAAAAGATGAAGAGTCTTGGTTATCTTTTTGCCCTGCATGTGCTGGATTTGATTTAGCTGATTTAGAAATTGAATTAGTTTTATTGTTGCTGTTGCATATACTCAGAGGTATATGCGTCAGTGGTAAAATATGCTAGCATGTGCTGTAGTGCTCCTTAGGTGCTGTGGGCTTCATCTTATGTCAGCCTCCTCCCACATCCTATAGACCTCCACAGCAGCCTTTTTAACTCATGTCAGCAGGAGAACATATACACACATGCATGGGTAATTTTTTACAACACAGTCTTTTTTTGTTCATTTTGGCCTTTTCTCCACATGTGAACTTGAAAAAGACCTTAAGGAAAACTCCTTCTAGGGTAAAAATATTCAGAAACTACATTGTTGGCATATAAACAGGTTCTTTTTGGCTTGTATCATTATCTCCTTTGTTTTCATGAGGCGATTTTGTGCCAAGATCAAAATGTTGATATTGCTAACCATGGTAACAAGACTTTTTACATGTTTACACATAATGTGCTATTGCTCTTGTACTGTATTTAGACATATGCCTTTCCCCTTCCTTGATACGCCATTGTTGCTTATTAGATACAGTAACAGCTTTTTTTCCCAGGCTTCTGATTGACCAACATGGCTTTCAGATTACAGTTATCTGTTGCTTTGACATGATCTATTATTGTGCTTTTATGCATCCCTGAGGATCTTTTTTTTTTTTTTGAGAACAAAGAAGGATTTTTTTTTTTAAATCTACCTCTGTGCATGCTGACTAGGCTGAAGTATAGCAGGAAGCCTCTCCACTGAACCTCCCTGTCCAGTACCAAACTCTGACTTGGTTCACCTAAATAGAATAAAGCTGTCATTAATTATATCCGTTCCACCTGTGCTTTTCCTGCTTTGGGTATCTATCTGTTGACTGGTGTAATTAGTGTTTAAGATATGGGATATGTTACACTGCTGCTTTATAATCTGTTAAAGTAAAGGCATTCGGTCATTCAGACACAGACACCACTTCAATGCTAATGTCCCTTGTGACTTCATTCTTATCTTACTGCACACTGACATCAGAATGAGCCAAGATATGTACAAAACTGGAACATATGTCAAGTAATGTGTAATTCATGGAGGTCATGTTGCCCATTTTACATAACATCCTACTTCACTCTGCCATTATCTTGAGCATGTCTGTCCATTAATGGTACTGCATACAGTTCAGATTTGTGTTGGAGGTGATACGTACAGCTGACATGGTCCAACAGTGTAAGACTGACTTTTATGAAAATATTCAGATTTGGGGAACGAGTGCATGTCTAAAATAGGCTATAGTTGAATTGGGGCTTGTCTGGGATTATGGTGCAAGTTGATCTGTAGGAAACAGAAAGTAAACCAAACCGGATGAACAATATACACTACCATTTAAAAGTTTTAGAACAACCCAATTTTATCATTTTTTTATTGCTATTGAAGTAGTTCAAGTTCAATGAATAGATTGAAATGGTACAAAGGTAAGTGGTGAACTGCCAGAGGTAAAACAAAAACAACCCAAAACTGAAAAACAATGTATATTTCAGAATTATACAAAAAGGCCTTTTTCAGACAACAAGAAATGGGTTACCAGCTTAAAGCTGTTCTGCAGCAATGGAGGTTGATCAAGCCTTGAAAGTTGGTGCTACCAAATCCTACAACTTTTCTTGATTCCTTACAACCCCCTCTGTCTGTAGAGTAGTAGTAGAGTTGGAACACACCGTGGCACCATACCCTCCAGAGCATTATTTAAACAGTATTGTACTGCAGAAAGTAGTGTGTTACTACAAAAATGGTGAGGAAAAAGCAATTAACGATAGAAGAGAGACAGACTATCATAACACTTTCAAATGTAGGTCTTTCCTACAGAGAAATTGTGAGTATAGCGAGTAAGGTTTTCTTCACCATCAAAAAGCACTCAGAATCTGGAGGAAACCCAGGAAGAGGTCTGGAAGACCCAAAGCCACAACAGAATCAGAAGACAAATTTCTGAGAGTCAACAGCTTGGTGATAGGCGGCTCACAGGACAACAGCTTCAAGCACAGCTTAATAGTGGTCGTACTAAGCAAGTCTCAGTTTCAATTGGGAAGAGAAGACTTCAAATTGCGGATTTGACAGGTGAAGTTGCAGCAAGACAGCCATTGCTAAGATGTTAGAATAAGAAAAAGAAGCTTGCCTGTGCCAAAAAACACCACCAATGGACTACTGAAGACTTGAAGAAGGTATTATGGACTGATGAATCAAAATTTGAAATCTTTGATTTCATCACGCAGAATTTTTGTATGCCACCAGGTAGGAGAAAGAATGGTTCCTCAGTGTGTGACATCAGCTGTCAAACATGAAGGAGGAAGAGTCTCGGGCTGTTTTGCTGGATCCAGGATCAGTGACTTGTAAAGAGTGAGAGGAACCCTGAACCAAAACGGCTACCACAGCATTCTGCAGCACCATACAGTATCCTCTGGTATGTTCCTAGTTGGTCAGGGGTTCATCTACAGCAAGAAAATGACCCAAAACATCAGTCCAAGCTATGCCAGAACTACCTCAGGAAAAAAGAACAAGATGGTAAGCTTGAAAACATGGAGTGGCAGCACAGTCTCCAGACTTAAACCCCATGGAGCATGTTTGGGATGAACTGGACAGAAGAGTGAAAGCAAAGCAACCTACAAGTGCCACACATTTATGGGAACTTCTGCAACAAAGCTGGGAAGAACTTTCTGAAGAATATTTGATTTCCATTGTGGAAAGAATGCCACGAGTGTGTTCAGCTGTTCTGTCTGCTAAAGGTGGCTACTCTGATGAGTCAAAAGTTTACAATACATTTTTGTTTTCTAAATTGATTTTTTTAATTCATTTGTTTATTTGTTCTCTGCTTTCTTTTCAGAGTACAATGATCCATTAACATGCATAATTTCCAATAAAAAACAGGAAACATTGGGGTGTTCTAAAACTTTTGACCGGTATTGTATGTCATCAGTTTAGAAACTTTTTACCAGTTATGGACACTTAAGCTGAACCCCAAGAAAATCACAGTTTGAAAAACACAAACATTAAACTTTTTTTTTTTTAGAGATTAAACTGTAAATACTCAAAAAAAAGTTAAACAAAAAATACAATGCAAAACTACTGCCTTTTTGGGTTTAATCAGGCAACAACATACAAGAAACTTTTTTCACAACAGGCAGTTTGACTTTGCACAGCAGGAAAGAAACATGCAGCCGGAATAAATAGCATGAATATGCTAACCATAGAGCCTGGGAGACACATTTTGTGTTGAAAATCATGTTCCTTCTTCTTGGTTAAATTGCTCTCCAAGTAATAATTGCATTGAGGCATATCAAATACAGCCGCGCGACTTGACCTTTCTAATAATTCTAGTTGCTTGTGTATGCTATGAATTGTTAATGAGAAATTTAATTTGAATTTACATTAGATTATTCATAGTTTCAATCTGCTTACAGTTTGCTTCCATCTCCACACCCACCTGTCTTATTTGAATCAACCATGAACTCACCATTACATAGTTGTGTTAATATCATAGATATGTTAATATCTATGCAATTCAGTCATTGCTTAGATATTATATGTTAATATCGTATCACATGAAAGAGCAGAACTGGGGCTTTGTACTTATGCTTGGTACATATTTGTACATACCAAAGTAATGACATAATGAAGACAGATCAAGCTTCTGCAACATAAATGAATATTTGTTTGCTTTTCCACCTCTACAAGTAGGCTACTGTATATGAACTGTCACAAACAGCCCAGAATACAGTGTGGCTCCTCAGTCCAGATGGGCTGTGGCTGCAGGAGAAGGAGAAACAGAACCTGAAACCTGAACACCTACCTTGTTGGGATGGATCATGATAGTTAGGATTCATAGTGAGCTACTTTCTGTATCATTTGGCCAAGTTCCACCAACAAAACGAAATGACAGCAATAAACCTGCCCCTCGTCTTCGCTGAATAATTTGATTGATGGTGAACCTTTTTTATTATTCAAATAATTATTGTCACTATGTGACAAAATATTTGTAAAAGCTTGTAAGTCTTTCAAGACTTTCACATTAAAATCCATTTATGATGTTCAGCAGATTTTTGGCTATGATTGGGCTGCATTTTGTCACTCAAACCTAGCAGCACACAACACATTCTAGGATATTAACAGCAACTTACTGATCCAGATGTTTCCTGAGGTGTTTCTGCTCCCTTTGTGAGTGTTGCAGTAATTGTGAGGGTGTTGTTTAATTTTTATGATGTTGTTAGTTACTTAAGTTTTGGCGTAGTAGTTGGTGGTGGAGCATGTTAACTCATCTCCAGTAAGTACTTGCCGTGTTTTTGTCAGCTGACTTAGAGTTGTTGGCATAGACTGTATATAAAATCTGGACATAGTGACTAAGACATCATTCATTGGTTTGTGGATGTAGATTTGAGGTCATGAGTTTGGGACTTGGTTGTTGTATGTTGGTCTTATGAAACTAGATGTAACGAGTGAACAGCAACCTGTTAATCATAAGGTAACCTTGTCTCAAGACATACCCTGCTTATGTGTATTTTAATCTAAATGGGACCATAACTCACAATATGAATATTATTGTGTATTGGGATTTGAAACTAGTGACTGAGACCAGAAAATTATTCTGAAAATGTTTACTCCAGTACCATATAAAATTGCCTTCTCTACAGTCTCTGGTTATTGGTGATAATTTTAGCATGTAAAAGAATATGCATCTGTGTGCGTCAATGCCATGTGTTGCTTGTTGCTAGTTGTACGAGTTGGTTGCTGCATATATGCTCACACTCTTGAGCTGAACATAACAGTCTTAAAGGACAATACCAACACACATGCAGCCGCCCCTCATTTATTTTCTTCTGACTCTTTGACGCACACTCAGGCACAGATGATCCTCTCACCTGCCCACGCATTTAGCCTTGCACATCTTCCACCAGTGTTGTTCTCAGTCTCCTCACACCCCAGTGCTGGTAAGATAAAAACCCTCAGCCCACGTGGCCTGAAGAAAGGCCAGCAAGGGTTTCATAATTGGAGAGACTGAGGGGGAGAGGATGCAATGCAATCAGACTCGGATAAAAATGAGACCTTAATTAGACATTCTTCTCGTTCTATCTATAGAAGGTTTTCCTTTGAGCTCCTCTCTCTCCTTGCCTGGAAACCTACAGTATCACTGAATTCTAATTAGAGAGCACTTGATGAGAGTGTGTGCTCACGGTGGCCTAGATAGGCCGACTTCATTGGTATGAGCCCCGGTGCTCCGGTGCGGTTGGTCCCCGGCTGTGCCATCAAACGAGAGCTCAGGTCTCAGAGGGGGTGCAGGAAGGGGGGGAGGAGGAGAGAGGGAGAATCGGGTTGAGGTATGTGGAGTGATAACTAGACTGGGCATCACTAGTGATGGTGAAACAGGGGAGGAGGAGTCTAGATCTGAGAGGTACGTTATTAGGGCTGCATATGTTTGAAGTTTGTGTATGTTGTGAAAAAGGCGGCTGTGTGACAGAGTGTATGAAGAGATGGTGAGGGTATCCCCTGTGGTGTGGGGGCTGGTCAGAACAGACAGGCTCACAGTGGAGAGTGAGTGTGTGGCTCTCTCTCCCCAGAATCTTTGACTTCAGCTATAAATTGGATCTTGCCTGGTTTGGTCAGACCCTTACTAAGAGACTGAGGACACATCTACACTGATACATCTAGAAATGATCACATATCTCTTCTCTCTGTTTTGGCCTTTCATCCACACCGCAGCTGTGTTCAGACTAATGTGAGAACACAACACTCCCCCCTATTCGTTTGAAGGAGGCTGGCCTGAATAAGAGCTCAGCAGGTCTGTCCTGAACCTGGTTCAACTTCAGTCACATTGGAGCACAACACTAAGTTAATTGATTACTGGTAATTTAACATTATATTTCTATTGCTCTCACAAATGCTAGAATGAAATATTAAATCATTATCAGCATAAATTGCAAAATGTTTTTTCATACAGTTGTTTGGCATCTGGGGCTGTACAGTGGTTCGGTGGTTAGCACTATCGCCATGCAGCTAGAAGATCCCCGGTTTGCATCCAGTCTGGGATCTCTCTGCATGGAGTTTTCATGTTCTCCCTGTGCATGTGTGGGTTTTCTCAGGGTTCTCCGGCTTCCTCCCACAGTCCAAAAACATGCTGAGGTTAACTGGTGATTCTAAATTGTCCATAGATGTGAATGTGAGTGTGATTGTTTGTCTCTATGTGTAGCCCTGTGATAGACTGGTGACCTGTCTAGGGTGTCCCCTGCCTTCACCCTAAGTCAGCTGGGATAGACTCCAGCCCCCCCCCCCCCCCCCCCCCGCGACTCTAATGAGGATTACACGATGTATAGATAATGGATGGATGGATGTTTGCCATCTGATAAATCTTCATACCATAGATCCATCACTCAAATTGATCTTCCTGGAACATCTTCATCATTTTACCTCTACCTGAAGCAACATGTTCCTACCAACTAGCCCCTTACATCTTTTAAAATGAGGCTGTTGGTCTGAATGAGCTGCTAACTTACACTGTAAGAGTAGGCTACACACTGCACACATACACAACAGTAGTGACAAATCTACAATTTATTCCATGAAACCTGCAATGGAGTTGAGGTAATTCTAGCTGTTTATTCAGGCTAACTGAGAATAAGTTTGTGCATTATTTACCTTTCTGGGCATAATGAACCCATGGCTTGCTAATCAGTTAAAATGGTTATTGTCACCATTTTCAGCACCATTCCATCATCAGTTCCATTGTTAATAAAATAACCATACATGCAATTAGGTCAACACATATAATTCAAATTCACTTATTGGTCAATTACCAAAATGTTTGTTTGGAGGAGGGTAGTTGGGGGAACCCGGACTGTACTATGTTAGAAATTAGAGTAGAATGCCCTACACAAATGATTTGCATTTCAGAATTGTTTATTATTTATTTATTTTTATTAGACAGGATAATAGAGAAGAAGACAGTAAGAAGTGTGGGGGAAGGAGCTTCAGCAAATAGCCATGGGCCGGACTCGAACCCATGGCCGCTGTATCAGGACTATAGTCCTTGTTCATGTGTTGCCCGCTCAACCAATTGAGCAGCCAGGACACCTCAACAAATTCTTTGTTAATACTCCTGTTTTTAAATTGACATTACTGTATATTTGTACATTTTAATTACCTGTGAACTAAATTGGAGTTGTCTGTTGGTTTGTGTGGAGGAGTGTCTTTCTGTTTAAATGGTAGGAAGTTGGTTGATTTCTAGCTTTTCATTTACCTTCATCTTAAGTTTTCTTTTATTATTTCAAAGTTTATTTTTTCCACCTTGGTTTCTAGTTTTTCTTAAGGAGTCTTTTTCTCCTCAACCTCACCAAAAGCAGGCCGAATTGCCTTTTCTGTCTGATGTAAACTATAAATAAAACATAGACTGGTTGAAGATTACTCAAGCCTCTGTGTGTCTCCCTGTGCCTTCACCACTCAGCCAGTCCTTTACACTGGCATTTCTTCACGCAAAAACCTTTCAAAAATGTATCCCAGAGTGGATAAATCTGAAATCTGCTTCAGAGTGGATGTAGAAAATAAAGCTCCGATGAGGCTGCTGTTATATAAATATGAATGAGAACAACAAATTTAGGATGGAGGAGGAGATGATAAGGTGAGAGAAAAACAAGACCAGGTCATGATCAGCTCTTGGTAACAAAAGGAAGAGAATTTGTACAGCTTCCTATCAGTTCAACAATTTTCAGTCCGTTTCCTGTCTCAGAATGGATAAGCATTAGAGACTTTTCCAATTTCATCTGGCAAATTACAATTAATGTGCGCAGAATAAGCAAACAAGGCACAGTTAGTTCTGACTCGAAATGAGAACATCTTGTTCAATTCCTCATAGTGGTAAATGGAATCTGAAATGACCACAGCTGGTTGAGTCTGTACCAGATGTTCACTGTCATGCACTGTTTTGATGTTTACAGATGGGGAAGACACAAATAAGAGATTCATCATTTTTTCTAATGTGTGATGCTTCAGTTTGGACGGAAAACTACCAACAAACTGCATCTTTGGATTTACCTCAGCACTGCCATAAGATGCGAATGTGACCACCGTGGAGAGGCGGGGAGGGTCACACTAGGAAATGTTCTCACCTGTGTTAAGTCATTTAGCAGAAGAGGCTACAAGCTATTATGCCTGAGCTTTAGCCGTGACAATAATAATAATTACGAGACGGCTGGAGCTGAAGAATCGAAGCGCCCATTTAGCAGATGAGCTTCCAAACGACCTCCTGAAAAAAGGAAATGGCACCTGGCCAACAGACGTGTCAGCCCTCCCTCCCTCCTTCCCTCACCCTCTCTGCTTCTGTTGCACATTGAGTGTCAGGCTCTCTCAGTGTCACTTTTCAAAAGTGTAGGCCAATGAAATCACATGCGCACATACATATACAACACATATTCTTTACACTAGAGCAGTCACAAGAAAGGACTTTTATCTCACTCTTGTATACACATCGCCTTGTTTGGCACACAAACACACACTATCAATTTATACATGTGAAGAGTCACAATCTTCTTGTCCATTCCCACTTCTGAGGACACACACACCCTCCAATTTGCCCAAGAAAAAAAGAACCCTCTCACTCTAACACACACACAAACGCACATGTGGCGTCTCCCTGGTGTAATGCCACGCTGTGTGTTGCTTCATCTTGTGCTGTTGCTGCAGAGGAGCTGCATCACACTAACTACCCCCCGCAGAGACAGAGAAAGATGAAGAAGAAGATGAAGAAGAAGAAGAATAGGAGTAAATTAGGAAGGGGAGACAAACAAATTGAGCGAAAAATATGAGAGATGTTTGTGTGCCCTATATAGATATATCACAGAAAGACAGTAGCTGAAGTGAATGTGTGAACACACCGCACTAGGTAAAAAAACAAAAAAAAACAAAAAACCCAACAACAACACATACCAGACAAATTGCATTCCAATACAACTGATTTGCAACAGCAAATACATTTTGAAGGAAACGTAATTGCGTTTTTAGCAAGTTGCAAATACGTTGGTACCAAACGGATCTAGTTTCTTCAACCAAAACATCCACTTGTATAGCATTATTCGACATTCTTTATAGATATATTTAGGGAATGATTGTAGTCTGGTTCAATACACAAAAAGTCCACAGTAACTTGTGAAAAACACTTTAGCAATAACTGATTTCTCTTTGGCTGCTGGGAGGTGCTGAAACAAGGTGTGAACACAACACTGAAAAAGCATCACCTTTTAAGTTCATAAGGCAAACTTGTTAGCAAACAGCTTTGTATTTACACATCCAGCACTTACAGTGTCACCATTCATTTATGTTATTTTATGTTGTGTTTCTGGCCACCTGGTAAACATAAGTCCAATTTTCACTCTCCTATAGCTGTGTTTTGGGTCCCGACTCCACTATATTTTCCATCTAGCTGCTGCATTTGTCTGCTGTTTGAAACAGGAAAGGTAGTGTGCAGCTGGCTTTTAGAGACATTTTTACTGTAAATACCATAATGAGAGCCATGAGGGTGATTCAAAACTCTCTATAGGTTCATTATTATGAGCAACCTCTTTCACACTGTCGCATTGTCATTTGATATATCTTTATATCAAGGATATCTCAATACATGGGACTTCCGTTGTGGAAACCTAATCACAGACAGGTCTCTGGATGCAAGCAATGTGTTTGCCCTCCACTTACCCCAGCCAGCTCCTGCTGACTCTGATGCAGTTTGTATCTGGTGTTTTGTTCA
The DNA here is from genome assembly GCF_022539595.1 of Amphiprion ocellaris. Taxonomy (NCBI): domain Eukaryota; kingdom Metazoa; phylum Chordata; class Actinopteri; family Pomacentridae; genus Amphiprion; species Amphiprion ocellaris. Next base: position 14,003,632 of record NC_072771.1, on the reverse strand, counting down.
TTAAACACAGTGTTACACCTTGACATATTTGGGAAAAGTATTTTTTCTTCCGTCATTTCTGGGGAGACAGAATTGAATATGGGAGTCTTGTTCTTGGGCTCAATCCATGTCGGCAAAAAAAACCCCCATAGCACAGCGGAGCCACAGAGACCCTCTCACTTGTTAAGGTCATGCATTCTGCTCTGCACCTTTTTCTTAGTGTGTGAATAGTGACTCATCTGATCACATGCCTTTGTTGTTTGTTTTTTGTTTTTTTTTTATCTCTGTAGACTAGTACCTAGACTAGTGGTTTCTATACCACTGAAAGAGTGAAGTGTACATTTGTCTTTGTAATGAGAGGTTTATCCACTGCAATCCTTCATTAGTATCCCTCTCTATGTAATTATCAACGGACTGTTCTCCTTGACACAGTCTGATCATGTTCTGCATTGACATTCTCAATCACCTGATGCAGAGCTTTTCCTACACTAATGAACTAACATCATGCTCCGTGAATGTATGCTGTTAACTACAGTTTCAGACTCTTTTCCCTGATATCTCTTGCGTGGATATGAATACAGAGGTCACTTAAGTCACGACTGAAACAGCCAATTGAGCAATCTCTGTGCCCCAACAATGAACCTTCTTTCAAAGTTACTGGGATCCTTTCCTCTTTCCATCATGATACAGAATGAGAACCAAATGGCCCTTCTCTGCATTCATATTCATGGCACAGAGCACCACTGGATGTTAACTGCTTAATTCTACCATACAGTGCACCTGTTTGGAAGCACCTCCATTTGTTGTGTTTTACCACTCATTTATTCAGGTTATTACCTAAATTTGTCAGCCATCTGTACATACTGTATATGCTATAATCCTACTGATGCATAATTCTAGGGAAATGGTCACTTAGCATACAGGATGTGTATAGGCACTGTTGCAAAGCACATGTTTTTAAAGCGTTGCAATGCCACTTTTCAAAACACCTCCTGACATTTTAAAATTGTCGTTATGCTTAGTGGTTTGGCAATACAATTTCTGAAGGAAAAGGAAACGATACCCGTAAAGTCAACAAGTAATGAAAAAATGTACAAGAATGTGCTAAATGTGTTATTTTCTGCACAGATAGGAAAAGGGGTGGAAGATGATGACTGAAGTGGGGCGAAAATGAGAACTGTACACTGAAACATGAGGGAAATTTATAAAGATAAAGAGAGATGTGTAGAGAAAACGGGGAGAGGAGCTGACAGGATGAAAAATGGGAAGCATATATTACAGTACAGGTGCAGAATTGCATGTGAACTGCGCTTGAACATGAGAGAGAGAAAACGGGAAAGAGAGCAGACGGGAGCACGGTGATAAATGATTCAAGTGCTGCACGGGACGCTCTCGCCTCTTCATCTTACGCAGCTGACCTTGGGCTTATGAGCTGTAATAAAACGTGGCCAAGCACTCCTGAAATTGGTCCACTCGACGTAATGCTCTGCAGCCCTCTACTGCATTAGCATACAGTTTTTATAGAGTACAGTACATCCAACACATACAAATACTGCGCCGCGGGGACTGTGAGAGAGATGATGAGGGTGATGATGGGGATGATGAAGACAAGGAAGGCAGCCAGGAGAAGACGGGGAGGACGAAGAGAAAACGTACGAAGAATGGTTAAGTGGGAATGAGAGCACAGTAGTGATTTCTTTGATGGCAGGAGCGGAAGTGATGATAGAAAAGAGGAGCATGAAGTACTGTAATGGAGGAAGAGGAGATGATAAGGTGAGGAAAAAACACCAGACCAGAGGGAGGTAGATTGATGGTGACAAGGAGAAGGAAATGTAAAGGAATGCTTGAGTAGAAAATGATAAATGGTGATAATGAAACTGGAGAGAGAGTGAAAATGCACAACCGGGATAAAATAAACCCATGACGATGATAATATGGTCTGGGACATTGGCAGAGTTGTCTCATGTTCATAAAGTTAACTACACTTCGCTGCTGTCGCATCAGTCGAGATGAAATTTGAAATGTCATTTCTCAGAACAACATGTTCTGTTCCTGCAGTGGCAGCAGCTGTGAGTGGGAAGACGAGGATGAGGAAGACCAAGCACAAGATTATTCCATCACTTTTTTAACACCTTCAAATTTCTCTTCTGTGGCCTCTTTACACCTAGACAGCATCCACCACTCCATCTTAGTCACCCTCATCTTCTGTTCGCAGGGACAAAAAAAAAACAAAAAACACCTGCGTCTTATTTTAGGGGCTAATAACAGCGGAACAAACAGCACGTCTCTCTCTGGGCCAGACTGGTATTATCTTCAGCTATTATTATGTTCGTTGAGGTCTTTGTGCTCCTCTCCAGAGGCTCCTGAGCATGTAATGGAGCCGTGGAGAACCAGTGCTGAACCAATACAGATTAATTGCTCTATTTGCTTGTTTGGACAAATAATCAATTAATTCTGGTGTAGGCCTGATTAAGTGAAAGATGTGGGGATGAGAAAAACAAGAAAGGGATAGAAATGGGATAAATACCTAAGAGACAAAGAAAGGGAGCAATCTAGCCTTAATGCTTAGAGTTTGTAATTTTCTGAAAGAAGAGACAATGGAATGAAAAGCTGAGTTTGACACAGTTTCAAAGCTCCTTAACAAAAAAATGAATGACATAAAAACTTATAAGACAGACACTTTGAAATGATATGTTAGGAACAGGGCTCTGGGGATGGCAGAGATTGAAACATATAGGGTGGATTGCCATGGAATTTTGTAATTCAAATTTTAATGATGATCTAGGCATTCGTGATCCCCTGAGGATGAACCCTAATTACTATGGTAATCCCCCAACACTATAATTAACTATTTGTTTTGTAATGAAATGTCTCAACAATTGCTTAATGGATTGCCACTAAATTTGCTACACATATTCATGTCTCCCTAAGGATGAATGATCGTATAACATTTGCTGATCCTTCTTCAGACATGTCAAGAATTTCACTTTGTCAAATACTTTATGAGCAAATACAGGCAAGGCTAAAGACATTTCCATCTTCAGCATGTATTTTGTGTGTCTTAAGCTACTATAAGCTCTCCAACATGGTAAAAATTATAAATAGGATGGCACTGGAATTTTCCGAGCACATTTATGTTGCTCAGAGGATGAATCCTTACCATCTGGGACATTCAACCAGCTTTCCTCTTGGACCACCCTCAACACATAATGTCAGTTCAAACAGGCAGGCTGCCATGAAACAGGCTCAGCCCATTCACACCATACATAATGAATTACATTTTTTGATACCACTCTTGAAGTCTTTTAAACATATATTACACCTAATTGTTATATTGCAATATTTGTCAAAGTGCACATTTTGAATGTGTGTGGAGTTTTTGGAAGGGATCAATATTGTATATTTAAATGTTGCTCCAGTATTCTGTGACTTTGAGTTCTGATGGTGAACATCTCGCCTAAAAATCCTACAAAAGTGTAGCTCATATATTACCAAAGCAGTACATGGGGGCTTTTTTTATCCTCCAAAATGTATATACACTACCGTTCAAAAGTCCGGGGTCACTTAGAAATGTACTCATTTTTGACATAAAAGGATTTTTTTCAATGACAATAACATTAAATGAATCACAAATACATTCTAGACATTGTTAATGTGGTAAATGACTATTCTAGCTGGAAACGGCTGATGTTTAATGGAATATCTACACAGGGGTACAGAGGCCCATTTGCAGTAACAATCCTGTGTTTTAATGCTACATTGTGTCAGCTAATGGTGTTGAAAGGCTAATTGATGGTTAAAAAACCCTTGGGCAATTATGTTAGCACATGAATAAAAGTGTGTTTCCATGGAAAACATGAAATTGCCTGGGTGACCTCAAACTTTTGAACAGTAGTGTACATTTTATTCTCCCTTAACACTATATCATGTTCTGTAGCAATGCTGAATAGCAACAACCAGAAATACCTAAAAGTGCAATACCATTGTTGGTCACTATTAGCTCTACAGATTCTCTCTCTCAAGTAAACTTTTATTCAAAAGGTGTTAACTACACTCATGAAATAATGATTTTTTTCACATTTTGCTCTATATGTGTCCAGTAGCCTAGTGGTTAGCATTTTTGTCTTGCAGCTTGAAGATCCCTGGTTCACGTCCCCGCATTCCCAAGATCTTTTTGCATGGACTTTGCATGTTCTCCCTGTACAGATGTGGGATTTCTCCGTGTACTCTGGCTTCCTCCCACAGTCCAAAAACATACTGAGGTTAATTGGTAACTCTAAATTGTCCATAGGTGTGAATGAGTGTGCTTGTTTGTCTCTACGTGTAGCCCTGCTATAGACTGATGACCTGTCTAGGGTGTCCCCTGCCTTCGCCCTAAGTCAGCTGGGATAGACTTCAGCACCCCCATGACCCTAATGAGGATTAAGCAGTGTATAGATAATGGTTGGATGGATGTGCTGCAAGTCACAATGATGGCATTAGCTAAATATACTCCTCCTCTTCAGTGAGCTGCTGGACATTTTGAAAATAATACCAATTTTAGTTAGATACTATGTCTTACAGAGACGTACAGTTTTTTAATTGTCACAAGAATGTGTTCACTTTTTTAAAAATAGTTTTTGGTTCACAGTAAATATAGCTTGTTCTCCAATTCTTATAAGTTTATTGGCTCCACCCAACTTTCCAAATTTGGAACGTCCCGGCTCAAACATTTTCAGTAAGATGTTTGCTCTATTTAACTGCCAACCTTATTATTACAAGCTAAGTAAACATTAAGCAGCCCTGAAGGACCATTGACCAAGTGGTACTTTGTTAGATTTAATGATGATCTGGGAGTTTTACCATAAAGCAACCACGATACAGCACATACTCTATGTACTGACAGACCCGTTTCAGGGCACACATTTTGACTTGCTACAGCATGGGAAACATAGGGGGAGTGAATGATGGCTCACTTCCATTAAGTATCCCACTAAGCTCTGATAGTGAATCTGCATGCACAGACACACACCTCTCCTAAGTGAATGCAGCCATCATTTTCACATGTGCTTTACATGAACATGCAGGGTTTTCAAGCTGAGTTCATGTGGAAGCTACTTAATTGTTAAAAATAAACCTGAAGACAAATACCAAACTACAAACTCCTATGTAGACTGTAACTTAAGGATTTTTCAGCTCTAGCAGACATTTCCACCCTGGTGACTGCCTTCGATGTCTTGTATAATTCATCAATACTTCTTTGGCTGTGTATGGGAAGCACTGAAGTAATTCCACAATGCACAAATGTGCTCATGTTGTTCACATCATTGCTATCATTATCATGCATTTTGCTGGTTTTTGTTGAGTTTTATGTCCCAAGGCGGCCTAAATGTTATTTCAGAAGCTGTTCCACCCTGGAAAAATTAAGTTTCTAGAGAAAACAATGTACTTCTTTGCTGTGTAAAAGATCAGATGCTCTGGCATCAGCAGTGTCAGTCCAATACACTGCTATTTGGCTTTCAAAGCTTGACATATGCCCTTATATGCTTAAAAAAAAACTACTGTACTACCTAAATGAAAAAAAAACAAACTGTGTGTAGTGAGATTATAAAAAAGTGAGAGAATTATAAGCATAGGAGTCATGACAGAGCGGTCTAAAAGGCAATTAAAATACCATATCATAAAGACAGGCCTGGAGGGAAGAAGACACATCATCAGAGTCATAAAAATAATAATAACCATGTCTACCTTGGAAAAGGCAGAGAGAAAAGATATGTTTGAGGACCCTTTTTATAACTCAATAGCATGGGCTGTGCTGAAAAGATAACTGGAGTTACCAGTTTGAAATTATGGATAGTCTGGGTATCTAAGCTATGCAGTCATGGGATAACGAGTTGACAAGTCACGTATATACAAATGTGCCATGTCATATTAAGACTTCTAGGTGATTAAATGAGTCCAAAAAACACAGTTGGAAATGAAAGCAACCAGTGGAGAAATGCTTTATATGCCATCCCTTATTAGTTTGAGAAATGTAGCATCTGAACTCTGAACCAACTGCACTGTTTTGACTAGAAAAAAATAAGATGCTGCACTAATCAAGAAAGCAGAAAGGCAAGGCTGTGTTTACCACACGCTGTGAGAGTTTTTACTTTATTACATTGATTTTCAGGAGATGCACCGACCGGACAACACAGAACTTCAACACAAGGTAAGTGATTGTTCAGCAACACCTCTGTTTCCACTTTGGTGTACAATCCAACAGCTTCAACCAAAATGCCAGTTTAGAGTGTGCCAAAACACAAACTGGATTTACTATTTTTGAAAGAAAAGCAGTTTTTTCAATGAAGATAACATTAAATTAATCAGAAATACAGTCTATACATTGCTAATGTGGTAAATGACTTATGAATTATGTTAGCACATGAATAAACATGTGAGTTTTCATGGAAAACATGAAATTGTCTGGGTGACCCTAAACTTTTGAACAATAGTATATGGCATACAAGAGAGGAGAGGACTCTACTAGATGAGGACACTGAGAGGTCAGAAAAATAATGCCAGTTGACCTCTCTGAGTTTAACCAATCAGGTCCATTTAAAAAATCTTCACTGAATCCTGTGCAGCAGTTCAGCATCACTCAGAAGTACCTACTCTGAAATAAGTGCTTTATTTACCCCTGAAAATGGCCCTGAAAGGGCTTTTGCAAGGGAAGCTTTTGTGGTTGGAATATGCACAAAGGTTGGGGCTACCTTAAAATGGCCTGCAAATGTCTGCAGTGGAAAAGGGTTTAATGTTTAAAACAGATCACTTAGAGCAAAATCTTAGGCTTTTTTGCCCAGACATGTGAGGTCAAATATCTTCATAAAAATACAGTAAACATTATATGACAACACAAGAAACACAGAAGGTACCAGTGGTCTCAGTAATAAGTAAGTTGTGGCCTAGAAGATTTTATAACTAAGTTCTTGGTTGGACCGCTCTGTAGCACCTGCCTTAGGAAAGCCTTCAGATTCAGAGCGATGTGCATGTGATGTGTCAGATATTGTCTGATGAGCCCTCCACTCTACTGATCTGCATATGTATCTGATATTTGTCTTTGAGATCCTCCAATAAATATGCTGCATATATTTACATTTCCTGCCAGTTCATTTCTGTTCTTGGCTCCAATATTAAGCCAACAAAGTCAAATAAACAACACCTTCAACAAAACTGTCATAAACTGTAACTGTAAAGCTTACAGTCCATCTCATTCATTCTGGACACTGAGGTCCTTTGTGAGTGTAATCCACACTGTGATGCAACGATAAAAACTGCCTCTAGGAAACAGCTCAGCCTATGTAAGAACAAAAGTTCTCACCTTCTTCTGCCGGCAAACTTCTAATAGATACAAAGTGTAGCTTAATTTACTACTCTGCAGTAGCTGTAAAAGCCCTGATGCACTTATTGCTGACATTATTCTGTACTACTGCCAACCTGTTTGCTTGACTCACATGCTGGAGATATCAGCTCCATGCTACATGCTGGCTTCAATACAGACTTTTCTTGGGGGTTTACAACAGCAGGCTGACACTAGTTAGTGCTGATAGCTTGTGGATACTGCTCTGCCTGCCTGTGTGGGGTTGGGGAATCTCAGGTTTATTTTTTTATTTTTATTTTTTTTATAACTTTTTGGCATTTTGCCTTTGTTACATAGTTGCAGTAGAGACAGATATATAATGTGGGAAAGAGAGCTGGGGAATGATGTGCAGCAATGGTAGGGAAACCATGAGCTGAAGCAGGAACTCGGCTTCTGAGTGCATTTTCGCCCATGTGGCAAGTACTTTAACTCGCCCTGCAAAATTCACTGTTGCAGTTTGTCTGATACATATCTGGTTCTAACCTTATTTAATATACCTCTGGTCTGTCTAGGTGTCTTTTATTATACTATCAGGAAGGTATAAAGTCGATGATAGTATAATTAAAGTTTATAAGGGTGATGGGCCGGACACTGTCAGAGCCAGTTTAAGTAAAAAGGTGTTTAAGTATAATAGTTAGTTGGATTTAAAATGTTTCATAAGCATAAAAAAATACACAAATAAAACCAAAACTACTGCTGAGGCAATTGAGGTGCCACAGAGTATGCTTCATAAAAAATATGCATAAAACCAGACCTGAAATATCTCATAGGTCAGAGAGGCTGAAGTATTGAATAGATGCACACAAGGTCAACTGCAGACGCCACCGACACATATTTGTTCGTATTATAGTACTTTCTATTCTGCTTGGGGGCCGAATAGAGAACCTCATTCAATACAAGTTCATTTGGTTGGCACCTTGGTTGGTCTATGCGACATCTTGGGGAGGTGTCAAAATTTAGATCAAACTTTATATACTCTTGGATGTAAAACAAGTAACAAGTCTTATGTTCAATTTACAAATCCAGAAAATGATTTATCACCGGCCATTACTCTAGTAGCACAGTGGAACTGAATGTAGTTACACTGATGGTGACAGCAAAGATGCTTGGGTTAAATGCAGTCAGCGCTGCCTCATTTTAAAGATGAACATATACTGTATGAATGTGGACGTTCAGCCTGGAATATAAAAATGATGGATGAATAACAGTCATTTACTGTGTCACGACGCACTTTTGGCTTTTGCATGTCATGACACCCTAACCCTAAATTGCTTACTATCTTTATAATTGTCTGACCTTGATGTTTCCTGTTTCCCAGAATGACTCATGTAGTAATGGTGTTAAATGACATGCAAAACACTTCAAATGTGCAGACATGACTCATTAATTGTGCTTCAAGTGCTCAGATGGGCAAGTTCTTCAGTCAAAAAGCACCTGTCTGAAATTGGTTCTAATGTTGGCTTTGGGGGGAAAAAATAAGAAAAAAAAAACACAAAAAAACACAAATGCAGCACTTCTTCCTGAAATCTACAGTCTGCACCAACCCTCAGTTAACTTGATGATCTCAGAAGGAATGACTTCTCATTTGTGTTTTGATAGTTGAATCTAAACATTTCTTGCATTAAAACCATCTCAAAAATGGTATGACTGTCTTAAAATGGAATTTATACCAGGAAACAAAACATCAAGCTAGAAAGTGAGAGCTGAAAGTGGTGCAACCCTCTGTAGACAGATTGCCCCATCTTTAGTGATCTCTGGTCCACATGAAGCTCAGAAAGCCTTCAAGACATAATGATTTACTGAGGTTTTGCCAAAGTCAAATATATTTCATGCAGCAGAGGCTTTTGTCTTTTACTTTCTGTTTCTCTACAGTTAAAGTTTACTGCAGGGCAGCTGACAAAACAGAAAAGTTTTTCGGTGAATTCTTTTTTAGATAAAAAGCTTTATTTTAATAGTAAACCAACATTCAGCCCCTTTGACGGAAATTCCTGCACAGGTTTCTTGGAAAAAACATCCAGACAGTGGCATTACTATGTATTCATTACAGTGTGATATACAAGGTTACTAGTGAGGTATCAGTGCGGTGATGGAGATTCTGCTTGCTTCCTCCTACTGCTCAAATTTGTCTGTGGATCCGAGATGGAAAATGGCAGAAGGATACAAACATCCCCATTTTCTGAGAAACATTTTATGTTCTTGCACTCATTGTTAACTGTGTTGTTTTGAGCATTTTCAGACTGAATACTTTATTGCTGAACCACATGAATGCATGAATATTTTTGTTGGATTGTGAAAATATGAATTTAGAATATTAGATTTTGTTGTTTACAAGCAGAAAAGACATTTGTATGCCTCCCTGTATGTCCCATTAAATGTATAGGTGTATTCTCTTTCTGTGCAACAAATTGCCCCATGGGAGATAAATAAAGTTAAACTTGAGCTTGATACTGTGTGTGTGTTTACACATTGGTTTGTGTGTATATGTGTTTGTGAGTAAGCGTTGTTTGTGATAAGTCCAGCTAAATAAACAGGAGGCACACAGTCACAGTCACACATGGCAGCCTGCGTATCAGAGGAGGTGTGTGTCCATCACACTCTCCTCGCTGGCAGCCACTGCCAAAAGACGCAGAATTTCACACCAACACAAACAAGTGCTATTTAGTATTCTTCCATACACACAGCACAGACAGTGCGTATACACTCTGTACACCTACCTGTCAAGTGATATAGCCACACACTCAGAAAGTCAGTCTCTGAGCATCTTTGTGCTCCGATCACTCAAGGATGAAAATTCTGAATTGTAATTATTAATTGAAAAGCTGTGGTGCATTGTTTCTGGCAGTGAATTGCTTTTTTTCTGTACTTGAATGTCTTTGAGTAGATACACTGAAAGAGTCATTGCTGGAAAATGTGCACTGTACCAATTTAATATCTAAAGCACTTAATGCTGTTTATTCGATTCTAAAAAAGAGCAAGGACTATTTTTTTTTATATAAAGAAATGTCAGTAACCCGTGAAGTAATTGTGAGTTCATCAACAACTTTGTCAACCACCAAGTTAGATGTGACTAAAGATGTGATAAAAAAGCAAGCTGAGAATATTTAATGTTACACAGATTATTTGTGGAGCAATGAGTAGAAATATGTGCTATTGTAAAATGTATAGATAACTAGTTTTCCAATTCTACCAGTGAACTTTGTTTTCCCCAAAGCTCATGAAATGAAAACACAAACATGCAATAATTTTCGAACTATAGAAAGCTAAGGAACCTTTAGTAGAAAGATGAATGTTATGTAGAAGAAAGAATACGATGTGTGTAGTATTTTCTATTACTTTCTGTCGAGCACAGAGCCATTACCTGGACACAATGCATACTTGTTTCTGCAAAATTGCCACCAGTCTAAAGTCAAGCTGACGCTTACCGGGGCTGAATTGCATGTTTGGTCTCGGGAGCTTTGGCTATTTCCTTTTGTGCCCATATTCTCTGTGTTCCCCCCTCTCTTTATGTTCTTAAAAAGCCTTACTTCCAATACAGAAAGCAGTATGAGCCCTTTCACATAGGACAATCATTTATTCTGGCTCCAAAGTTCCCTTGACCACAGCAGCTGTTGTTAAAAATTCATATAAACCCTGCAGCCAAATCATTGCTTTTCAAGTTAAAATTGGTGACTGTCTGTGACAGTTTGAAAAATGCTGAAATGGCAATGTATTCTATATATACACCGATCAGGCATAACATTATGACCACCTGCGTAATATTGTGTTGGCCCCCCTTTTGCTGCCAAAAATTCCCTGACCCATCAAGGCATGGACTTAAGATGTGCTGTGGTATCTGGCACCAAGATGTTAACAGCAGATCCTTTAAGTCCTGGAAGTTGCAAAGTGGGGCCTCCATGGATCAGACTAGCTTGTCCAGCACATCCCACAGACACTTGATTGGATTGAGATCCGGGGAATCTGGAGGCCAAGTCAACACCTCAAACTTGTTCTCGTGCTCCTCAAACCATTCCAAAGCCATTTTTGCTTTTTGGCACGGCACATTATCCTGCTGAAAGAGGCCACAGCCATCAGGGAATACAGTTTCCATGAAAGGGTGTACGTGGTCTGCAACAATGCTTAGGTAGGTAGTATGTGTTAAAGTAACATCCACATGGATGGTAGGACCCAAGGTTACCTAGCAGAAAATTGCCCAAAGCATCACACTACCTCCACCGGCTTGTCTTCTTCCCATAGTGCATCCTGGTGCCAAGTATTCCCCAGGTAAATGATACACATGCACCCAGCCGTCCACGTGGTGTAAAAGAAAACGGGATTCATCAGACCAGGCCACCTTCTTCCATTGCTCCATGGTACAGTTCTGATGCTCACGTGCCCATTGTTGGCAGGAGTCAGCATGGGCATCTTGACTGGTCTGCAGCTATGCAGCCCACAAACTGCGATGCACTGTGCATTCTGACAGCTTTCTATCAGAACCAGCATTAACTTCTCCAGTAATTTCAGCAATAGCAGCTCATCTGTTGGATCAGACCACACTGGCCAGCCTTCCTCCCCACGTGCATCAGTGAGCCTTGGCCTCCCATGACCCTGTCGCCGGTTCACCACTATACTTTCCTTGGACCACTTTTGATAGATGCTGACCACTGCAGACCAGGAACACCCCACCAGAGCTGCAGTTTTGGAGATGCTCTGACCCAGTCATCTAGCCACCACAATTTGGTCCTTGTCAAATCCACTCAAATCATTACGCTTGCCCATTTTCCCTCCTGCTAACACATCAACTTTGAGGACAAAATGTTTACTTGCTGCCTAATATATTCGACCTACTAACAAGAGCCATGATGAAGAGATAATCAGTGTTTTTCACTTTACCTGTCAGTGGTCATAATGTTGTGCCTGATCAGTGTAAATGCATATAGATATATTCAGTTTACTTTAACTTTAAGAGGCAGTTTTGGTTTATGATTTGATTTGATTGTTGTTGTTGTTTTGGCCATAATTTCAATATGTAATATCAATTAACTAATGGTTAAGATGAACCTGGAGGCGTCCCTACAGGGGCCACTGGACCTGGAAACACCAGCTGATTTAGGTGGGGTTACCAGACCTTTTTTGTATGCAAAGGTAAGAAAATGGTGCACAGTTTCTAGTAGGTGATGTTTGGACTTTGAAACCACCAAACAAGCAAAGAAGACCACAGTATGTCCATTATAAGAGCAAATTAAGCAATGAACTTCTATAACAACATTAATCATAACGGAGAATTGGATAGAATAATTAAAGTCCATCAGCAGGGCTGCACAGTGGTGTAGTGGTTAGCACTTTCGCCTTGCAGCGAGAAGATCCCTGGTTTGTGTCCCGGCTTTCCCGGGATCTTTCTGCATGGAGTTTGCATGTTCTCCCTGTGCATGCGTGGGTTTTCTCCGGGTACTCCGGCTTCCTCCCACAGTCCAAAATATGCTGAGGTTAATTGATTATTCTAAATTGCCCGTAGGTGTGAATGTGAGAGTGATTGTTTGTCTATATATGTAGCCTTGCGACAGACTGGCGACCTGTCTAGGGTGTCACCTGCCTTCACCTGAGTCAGCTGGGATAGACTCCAGCCTCCCCGCGACCCTAGTGAGGATTAAGCGGTGTATAGATAATGGATGGATGGGTGGGTGGAAGTCCATCAGCAGGATCCAATCCAGCAGAATCAGAGAAATTTTTTTTTTAATTCCATGCTCTCTTGCTCTTTTTTGAAAAGTTGATGCTTTCTTGGTTATACTTTGTTAGGATTATTACAGGTATAAAAGGTGAGCTCACTCTTAACTTTTCCTCCAAATATAGCTGATTAGACCATTTGTGTTTCTTGCCCAATCTGACTTCTTACAGCAAAGTCACCACTTTGGTGAGTAAAATGTTATTGCGACCAACAGAAATTATGGCTATTATCGAAATGATTTTCAAATTATACTTATTTTTTGCAGTGATGTCGATGAACATAATTGTAATTGCAGACCAGCTAGATTTCAAAATTTGTAAAATAGCAGGTACTGTACATTGCACGGCAGCTATTCTCTAAAATGCCCAATTTGTATTTCTTTCCATTTTTCCTCTTAAAACTAATTGTGCCGTCATCTCCTGCACACAGCAATTAAATGAGGAAGAGGCTGAAGGTGGGAGATAATGGAAATTTATTCCACGCAGTAAATTGAGAATGTGCACCGTGCTCAAACGTGATGAAATAAAAATGGACATCTGCATTTTGGAAGTGAGTGCACAATCACTTGAAGGTTCACATCTCACGCTCTAGTGATCTACTGCTAATGCTTTAGCTCAGACTGTCAACTTGGTTCTCTGTTTTAACCTGTTTGAACAGCTGAAGACACAGAGCAAACTCTTTGTCCCTCCTCCACAAAGGCACATTGCTTCAATTTAGTCTTTTCCTCAATCCTTGAAGAAAGTTGAAAAAGCCAGCAACTGCAAGGCAACACACATATGTAGCTCCACCACATACTGGTACCAAAGCAAGACTGATACTGAGAGCACACTCACACATAAGCACACTTGCACATGTTGGAATTAAACAATGTACATACATGCACAAATAGGGCGTGGAACACACCACTGCATGCAACCAGAAGCAGGGAATCATGCATATGCATTTACATGAACTGGCTCGCAGGCACACACAGATGACTTAATAAAACTCTGCCTCATAAACACAAACTCAAAATAACACACATTCAATTACACAGACACACACACATGCACATGTCATCTCATTTCCCTGGGCATGGAGACCGTGGAGGGTGTCACAGATGTCAGCAGTGACTGTCACGCCCCAGGGGATTCTGGGAAATGAGAGCAATGAATAAAAATAAATAAATAAAAAATCTGGGGAGTCTGCTTTTTGCAGAGAATAGTAAGATGTGAGTACAAGCCAAGGAGTAGAAGGTGGAGATGAAGGCGAGGGAGGAACAATCAATTCTCTGACATCTCTAAATGTGCACTTGATGATGCATACCTAAACAGGCCTGAAACGGTCCGCAGGGAGAGGGGAAGGCAGTGAAAGAGCTGAAAGAGGAACGGTGGGGGGAATATAAGGGAAGTGAGAGACGAGATTAACAAAGAGAAATTGGGAAGGAAGGAGATAAAGAAGGCGCTAAGTTGGAGAGACTGCTACATCCGTCCATTTGGCCCTTAAACGGCAGTTGGTCCTCCGAGGACTCTGCTCTAAGTGAAGCGGTCAGCCTTGCAGGTTGTTCTTGGGTCCACAGAGAATGAAGAGGAGGAGAGGAGAGGAGGTGAATACTGATGAGGAGGAGGTGAAGGAGCGGCCAGAGATTGGCCGTGGGACTTGAGAGCGCTCTCACCCTCACCACAGTCCATTTACCGCAAAGCCTCGAAAAGCTTTTGGTTACTTTGCATAAAGAGTGAGATAAGAAACTTTGTGTCAGCTTATTTTTCTCATGATTATCTTTAAGGCATTTTCTACACTTTAGGAAGAAAGTGGGGGAAGATGGAGAAAAGGATAAAGTAATGATAATTATTCATCTGAGGTAATTAAAAGCACACATACACAATGAGGAATTAAGGAAGAATTAATGTACAATAGGCTCTTAAATGAGATGACTGAGTATTAGACCTTTCTTTAACAAGTAAAACATCGGTTTTATTGCACAGATGATGGTATTAACGATATAATTCCGACGTGTATCAGCTGATTAAAGAACCCGTGGAAGTACCAGCACCAGGACTCTTCTACGACACACAGTTTGCGTCTTTGCTTTATAAAACGAAAGTTAATGTCATTTGTCCATCTTAAATCATCTCCTGAGGCCTTGAAGAGGAGCATTTCACACACAGGTTTGTAGGCCTTTTGGACAGCTGTGGTTCCGGTGCTAGATCAGGTTGTCTGCTAATCACAGGCGTGGTGATTCTATCCCCTGCTTCTCCTGCCCATGTGCTGAAGTGTCCTTGGGCAAGACACTGAGCCCAGAGTTACTCCCAAAGCAAAGTGAGCACCTTACATGGCTTTGGTGTGAATGTGCATGAGAAGCAAAAATTGTAGAGCACTGTGTAAACCATAAAGGTGAGAAGCCAAAATTCCATTTATCATTGTGTATTCAAACGTGCACCTCCCTGTGTACATATGATGTCAGTTTTACATGGTGGTGTCATGTTTGAATAACCCACTCAGTCAATGTGACTCCAATCTTAGAGCTCAGGCAGAGTAACATTTCCACAGCCAACTAAATCATTATTGCCTGCCATCATTTTAATGTAAAGGCAAGGTTAAGTACACTGAGGAGGTGAATGTGTCTTTTTTAATACTGTAATAAAAGTTGAATTTTTTATTTACTTTTTCCCACTTTTATCAGCACATAGCAAATATTTTATTTAGAAGTAATGTGTTCATTATATATAGAAGCCTGAAGAGCAAATTCAAAATAGATTGATAAATATTTTATTGAAACTTTAGATAATCTATGAACTGTCAGAGACTTAATACATTAAAGAACATAAATAGTGACTTCTTGTGTATATTGTATCTGGCATAAAACAGAAGCATGCAACCACTAATTTAAAATTGCATTCCTTCAAGTGTCCACCGACCAGGTTGAAAACTGGCAACCATCAAAATATGAATTGAAAGTTCATTATCATTCTATTATAAGAAAATAATGTTGAGATAAAAAGCATCACCTTGCAGCACATTACTGACCGAAACCAGTAGCTCAGGAGTCCTCTGGACTGCCTCCAGCTTCCCTCAAATATCGGAACTACTTTAAAAGCTAAAAAAACTTTCTGAGTTACTCTCACACCAAAAACTTAGGAGTCTTAAAGTTAAGGCTGATACACCCCTTATCTTTAGGCATTTCTCCTCACTCAGGCTCTTTTGAGCTGCTTTTAGCCTCAGGATGTTCTGTGAATATGGCCTCAGATCCAGAAAAACTTCCGTAACTTTGTTTAAGTTCACTTTGAATTCAACCTAAATGCCACGACAGCACAAGGTTAAATACATGATGAGATAAATATTAAATATGTGTGTTTTTTGATTTCTCAAGGGCAGAGAAATACTTTTATCTATATTAATGTAATTAGTCGAGTGATATTTTTTTACCCTGGTAGAATAAAACAAGTTTTAAATAAAACACAACCACAAAAACCTTTAGAGGTGACTGTGCAATTAAGAAACTGTGATGGCAGCACGTATTAAGTACAGGGAATGGTGGAGTCTGCACTTTCTCAGAAACTGGCAAAAAATCTGAGGAGAAATGTGTACAACATATAGTACTTGGAAAACGACTGTACCATGTTGCTTCAGACTGCTAGTGATTAAAAAAGAACTTTACCCACACACAGCAGTATTTGTGTGCCCACAGTGCAATAGCGTTTTTATTTAAAGCAATGTTATTTAGCTTTTTTACCCTAAAATACCAGCTTCAAAATGCTTTCCATGATCAGTTTGAATAGCACATTGACTAATAATGAGAATGTCACGTCTTTCATTCACACTCCATCCACAGAGCACTGCTCTTGCTCCAAAGACAGCACTATGTGACACACCTAAAACTATGGGTCTATGTAGGTGTAAGGAAAGGGCAGCTTAGTATTCTCAGTAAGGACACCATGACAGAGGTGAAAGGAATGAAATGAACAAAGGAAGCTTAGAAGAGAAAAGGTGAAAGTGACCAAGCACAAAACCGAACAAGAGTAAATCTCAGCCTGGCTTTAAAGTCATTGGTGAGAGCTTTGTGAAATAAAAAGCTACAAGGCTGATGCAGATCTCGCTGTTGAACTTGTGAGCAATATTACCCGGTTTGTTATGTCATGTATTGTTGCACTTGACTGATGCTTGGCTGTTAGCAAAGTTGTCAAATCAAATGTTTTTGATTGTAAGACAAGTCAACCCAGGTCAGAACCAAGTCAATATGTTTCTTTGGCATCTGCCGCTGTATTTTGTTCAATATTGGATCAATAGTAATCATATGTATTCAACAAATACAATTTATCTGAAATCTTTTTTATATTGTAGAGCAAACGGATTTCATTGTAGACCATTGCTGCTACTCTGTCTGCAGCAGTTCATTGCTTAGTATCTTTGTTAGTCCCCGTCTGCTTCTCCAGACTGGAGGCGTACTGACTGTCATCTACTGTCGGTACTACACTGACTGTGGATAAGTACCTCATTCAACCCCACTTCAAAGAAACTGAACCTCCCCTTTAACCTCTTCAAGTTGGTAGAAACACACCCCACAGCCAAGCTTTGTTTGAACAGACAAAACTTTGTTTTACATTCTCATGGAGGTCCCTCAGGTTTCAAAAGTTACCAAACACGTCACACTGAATTTTAGGGAAAAGTGTATAAAAAGCACCTCTGTAATGTTTGTAACAAAACAGTGCAACTATAAAGAGCCCTGTGTCTTTGGTTTGAATATTTCACTCAGTGAAAGTTTACACTGCAGATTGAACAGAAAAACAAAGTTTAAGCTATGAGGAAGAAAACTCCTGGAACAAACAAATAACTTATGCTGTGTCACAGTTGTTTTCCGGGTCCACTGATTTTGTCCTCCCCAAAGGAACTTGGTCAAGGTAATTGTGCAAAGCCACAAATGGAATCATTACATTTTGAATCACCTTAAAACAACATCCAATCCACAGTTTTCTCATAATTTCCCTGAAGCATGACAAAGTGCCACAATTCTAAGAGTTTTTTCACAAACTCTCCTGATTGTTGTTCAGAAATTATGTATACATAGGTGTCCATCCTGGGAGAGGGACATCTCTTCCGTTGCTCTTTCTTAAATGTCTTCTATTCTGTTCTTGTTAAAATTTTTAGGAGAGATGAATTACTCCTAATCCAAATTGAAGTACAAGGACTAAGATTTTTGTAAAACACTGTGAGGCAAATCTGAGACTTGACGTAATTCCTGTCTCAAGAACAGTACAGGGAGGTGGCAAGGGAAGTCTTTGCAGGATAAGCTGACATCTAATACATCCAAAACACGCCAGCATAACAACCATCATGCTGCACCATGCTACACTAATCAGCCACAGCATTAAAACCACTCACCTAATATTGTAAAGATGGAGGTGTCCTGTATTTGACACTGGAACAACTATAGCAGGTCCTCTGGGTCCTGAATTGTGTTGTGGGTCTTTAGGGCTTGTAGCATCACATCCCACAAATGCTCAATCGGCTTCGGATCTGGGAAGTTTGGACACCAACTCAGTGCCTTAAGCACTTTGCCATGTTTCTTGAAGCTGAGCAATTTTTGCGGGTTGGTGGGGCATATCTCTTGCTTGGGGAGGCTGTTGAAGAGTGCTGCCAGCACGGCTTCTTGGTCTGCATCAATGTTTATGTAGGCCCTCCAAGTCAAAACAGCATCCACAAGAATGCCAGGTATAAACATCACCTATTATTGGTTTTAATGTGCTGGCTGATTAGTGATATGCCCACAACAGTTAGTCTATACCTATTGCAACTGCGTGCATCCATGGATGTTCTTCTGGTTCTCAGTTTGCCTCCAGTTATTACACTCATACATTGGTCAAATACATTAATCTCTCAGGACTGGATCTCTAACTGTATGTCACGGCCACAGCCGCAGACTGTGATTAGTGGCAGTACTCTCCCCTGCTCTGGCCCTGCGTTTCTCCCTCTTTTAGGTGTGCATGTGCACATATGTCTGGCAGCAGGTGTGTCTGGTTAATCACCAGCAGAAACAGTGCACAGGCAGGTGGGAGTAATCCAATCAACCGCTCCTACCTCTCCATGTAACCAGACACCACTCATCACTTGTCCCCGGACTGTGAACATTCTCCAGTTAGTGCTGTGCACTGTTCAGTCTGAGCGTTGTTGTCTCGTACTTTCAGTAATCCCGTCTTTGCTTTGTCTAGAACTGACTCCTGCCTGCCCGTGCCACACAGATCCTCTGCTTATTCCACCATATGCTTGGATTTCCTCGGCTTCCCCCTGGTCCATTAACCCTCCTACCCTGCTCAGCTTTCCCTGACCACCTGAAACACACACTGCAGCCAGCCATGCCACCACGGACACCAGCCAGGCCACCATGGACACCAACCAGGCCACCGCTGGCTACCAGCCGCTCCTGGGTTTGCTCTCCATCCCTCGACTGGCCTGAACCTGGCTCCCATACTGGCACCTACAGTTAAGTCCAAACCCAAGCAGTACCAGACTTATTGTTAGAACTATTCACGGTTGATGGTTCTGTTAGTTTGGTTAGCCTCTTCGTTCATTTAGGATATAATTTGTTAGATTCTGCTCTAATACTTAAACTCTTCAGGTTTGTGACCACCTATTTCCTAGCTTCGTGTTAGTAGTATTCCTGTCTTGGGATTTCCCTGCGGATTACTGTTAGTTGAATACTTGTTAATAGTCTCCTGTTTAGTGGATTCTGTCACGGTTGTGCAAAGACCCAAAAATGGACAGAGACAGGACAGCTAGGTGTAGTTTAACTGCTTTATTTACAGTACTCAAAAAGAACACACACGGACCCCAGTTGGGCTCTAAACAAGATTACAAGTACACACTCGAGACTTGAAAACTCAGTTACTGATTATAACTCGGAATGCAACCTGTATTTGTTATTCCTCCACTTAACAGGCAAGAAAACTAGGCAGCAGGAAACAGGACTCAGCTAGATACCTTTAAACTAAGTTGATAACAGGAACACAATGACTACCAGAGTCCATACAAAAAATTAACTAAAGTCAAAACTGCCAAACAGTGGCTAATAAACAAACAGAAAGCGATGCTGCAAGCTGGAACAAGAGCTATAAAAAGGTAAGTTCAGCTGGCAATAAAACAAAACTGAATCTTCTGAAAGGCTTAACTGAGTCCGGTTAGGAAGGCGACCGGAGGCTTGCGGCTGACGTGTGACACAGCAGTGACCCGGGGAGAGTGTAATCCAGAGGTTTGGAAGGCTGGTGGCGGCGTCTGACGTGCCGTATCAGCGGGTGCCCAGGGAGAGCGGAATCCAGGAGTTCGGAAGGCTGGCGGTGGCTTCTGATGTGCCGTATCAGCAGCTGTCCAGGGTGAGTGGAATTGGGAGGTGAGAAGCTGGAGCGGAAGCCTGGCTGAGGAACGAAGGACCAGGTAGGAGCTGAAAAGACGACGGGGAATGTCAAGGCGAACTACACAAGCAAACAGAGTTAGACTTAGACGAAGCAATCTTTACAGAAGTACACAATGCTGGCTAACGTGACTAACACTGCATAGTGCAACGGTCCAGCGTCGAGTAGTGGGAGAAGGCCTTCTTTATGGCAGGAGAGATGAAGAACAGGTGAGCCATTCCCCATCGCAGGTGTTCTCAGTCAGCTGATTAGAGCGGAGGAGACACACACACACACACACACGGGAATGGAAAAGAGGGAGGGCTGCCAGTTAAGCAGTAGAGGGGAAGAAAAGCCATGACAGATTTGTGTTTTGTTTAGTTTTCCTGCCTTGGTATTACCATACGTGGGTCTGCTTAACTGTGTTTTCGTGCTCCTTGTAGTTAGTCTGCCGGCCCGCTAGAGGTTATCTGGATTTGTTCCGCCTATGGCGGATTTGGTCTCCCTTTCATGTCTTGTGTCAGACTTCTGGTAGTTATTTGTAGTTGTCATTTTCCTGTCTTGTAATTAAAAGCATTCTAAAACTATTCAGTCGTCTGCAATCTTCTTTCCTGCATTTGAGCCTCTGTACAAACCATAACACTGTACCTATTTTACTGTGTTTGAATAAAGCCTTATGGAATACTTTCTACTCTGAAAGGACAAGGGTTCAAGGCAGGTCTGACCCATTGGGGCAAGTGATCCTTGAGCATCTTTACATTATGTATCTGCATATTTCCTCCTTTGATCCCCCATATTTCCCAACCATTTCAATAACTACATCAAAATGTTGCAAGATTGCCACTTTTCCTCCAATCTATGGTAACTACTTCAAAGAATCTTAGTGAACATGTGAGAACAAGCTTGCTGTTCATTACTTGTTAAGTGCACACACCTCCTGATTGCATTAGCACCTTATTTCATTCAGTTCTAAGTTTCAATGGTTTTAGATGAGTGAAACCGGTCCAGGCCTTTAGAATAATGCAGCAATGTAAGGGAAATAGTTTGGTGCCCCAGAATGCTGTTGATTCTATTCCAAGAAAGAGAAGGCCTACAACAGGAACTTACAGGTTCAAGGATATTGACTGGAATATGGTGTTAAAAGGTAACCAATGTTGACCAGAGCTCACAGTGTACACACAGTATGTGTAATAAACTGACAGATTACTGGCCAAATAAGTCAAGACTTTGGATTGTACAAGAACCAATTACTAGCATCCTGCTAGCAGAGAAGACACTGATAGGGAGCTTGACCTTATTTTTAACACTGTAAGCCACTGCCGGGCACACAAAGCTTTAAGTCCAGCATTAGAGGCCCCTTGGTGACAGGCATTTTATTATGTTAATCTGCTGGCAGTTGTACATGTAGCTCTCATGTCTGGCTAAGTCCCCAACTCGTTTCCCTGTAGAAGCTGTTACTGTAGTCTTACTACATCAGATGTATATTATGACATTTCTGTGACACTTCCTACAGAACACAGGTCTGAACTGGAGAATGTGAACTGTGAAGCTAATTAGTCTTGCACCATGCTACTGTCAGTTCTGGTGCTCTCTCTCAATTAGGGTCTGTTCAGTCAGCCACAGTTTGGATCTGGTCTTGTTATTCTCATGTCTGCTCGGATTGGGCAGAACTGTCCTCTGCTCCCTCTCCAGTCTGGCCTCATGTGGTTGAGAATTAATTATTGAATGTAAAGTCACGGTAGGTTTTCCATGGGTCTCTTTCAAACCATTGGACTTACAGTCATGTGGAAAATAAGTACATCTCATTGAAATTGTTGCGGGTTTTCTTGACAGATTTGGACAAATGGACATTTTGTCGTCTTTGAAATGGTGCCTACTGATGAAGATCAAATTGAAATTTTACAGTCATTTTTATGATTTAAATATATGAAAAGAAACAGATCAGCCACATGGAAAAGACACATTTATGACACTCTCAACTCTATAACTCTATAAATAGAACAGAAGGGCCCTGATTTGATGCCAAAGATTAGAACCTCCTTTGAGAGAGAGAGAGAGTTGAAACCTATCCTATTTAAACCTCTAACATTGACGTCCTTGTTCTTTCTTGTACTGAAGTGTGTGTCACCATAGTAAAATCTAAAGAGCTCTCCAAGGCTGTTAGAGAAAAGGGTTGTATGTTTGTTGAGGGGTTTCAAAAGATTTCCAAACTATTTGAAAGAAATAATTCCCATGTAATTAAAATACTCTACGAGTGGTATAGATTTTAGTCGACTTGCCAGAACTGACCACCTCAGCAAATCAGCCCCAAAGCAGACTGATGCAAAAAAAGTCTCCAAGAACCCCAGAATTTCATTACAGCTGTGAAAGTGCTGCATCTATGATCAGAAAGACACATTTGACCTTCACAGGAGGTACACCGGGAAAAAGTTTCTGTTGTGCAATTAGAAGTACAGTTTCCTAAACACTCAGGAAGAATAGGTCTTTTAAAACAAGAAAAGCACTCAGAGAGCGCAATACTCCACCAAGGCTGCTCAGTCTTTGTATCATTTCTGATGGATGAAACCTTTAATAAAAAAAAATGACGTTGCACTGAGCACAGACGAGTGTTGTTCATTGGTGTGTTTTGTACGGATACCGAATCACGTGACCTAAATATGTAGCAGGCGGTGGGAATTCATGGGACTCGGAAACACCCCCACAATTTCGTCAATTGTTCCTTGTAAAATTTCCAATGGATAAGTCCCGATAAGTCCGCAGCAGTCAACTTGTAATAGGATCGCAATCATGTGATCGTCAGCAGGCTGCTGACATAGTGTTCACTTGTAGTTATAGTTACAGTGATGCTGTGCCACTGTCTCGCAATGATACGGAAGTCTTTAACAAATCTGTGGATCCAGACAGTAACCTGTATTACAGCCAAAATCTAAACATGTGGTCCTTGTGTAATTTCTGACCTTCTCTGAAAATTTCATCCAAATCTGTTCATCCGTTTTTGAGTAATGTTGCTAACAAAGAGACAAACACATGCCAATTGTTACATAACTCCACCACGTTCCTTGACAGAGTAATAATGTGGCTAGTCAGATGGGTCAAAGATGTAGCTATTAGCTACCTGTTAGCTCACTAACGGTAAACTTTTGGTGCAGACTAAAGACAGGAGAAGAACCGCATACCAGCTGTGAAGCATTGTGGTGAATATGTCATGGTTTAGAGTCCAGTGCCTCAACTTCTTGAATCATGTCAAAGACTGCGTGAAGACAATATAAGGTCATCTGTCCAAAAGTTGAAGTTGAACTGGAAATGGACCTTTAAACAGGACAATGATCCAAACACACAGCACCTCCACCCAGGAATGGCTTAAAAAAAAGACATGGAACAGCCTAGGAATGTCCAGATTTGAATCAGTCTGTGCACGCAAGAGAACTGTCAACCATCTTGGAAATCAGTAAATTATTCATTAAAGAGTGGTCAGAAATTTCTCCAAGCTTATCTCAGAGACTGGTGGACAATTCTGTTAAAACCTCTACATGGAGTTATTTCTGCTAAAGAAGTCAGTACTAACTTCTGTGGCTATTCGGTGTGCTTACTTTTCTACATAGGAACACTACATCTATGAATATTTTTGTTTTAAAAAAAATGATTAAAGCAGCTCATTTTTTCTTGTGATGTTTTATTAGCACTGTTTCGAAGATGTTTGCTTGTCCAAATGCAAAGCTGACCTTCCAAGGCGGACCAACCAGTCAGCCTGTGTGAGGCAACAGGAAGCAAAGACCCATATACAACCTGATTCTGTACATTTGAACTTAATTTGTTGAAATATTGCATCTCTATACTTTATTTTTGGCCATATTTTGCATGCCCTTTAGTCTCTTCATACCTCCTGTTGCTCTTCTTCCCCAGCTTCAGCCAGTGTAAGCCCAGAATAGTTACTCAGAAGAAATTCTTTGACTTTTTAACTTTTTAATGCACTACACTGAAATAAGAAAGTATGATGAATAACCTTAACTATTTTCCTCCGGCCGTCGGGGTAGAAAGGAAAGCTGCGACTCTGTCTTCACTGCAGAAAGGCTGTGCTCTATGTCTGGGCTCCTGCCGGGGACTCTGAAATATTCATGGTATAAATATTGCAAGGCTCTGCGTCTAATAAAAGCGCCGGTCTTTATTAACGAGGTGACTGAGGGATCCATTGATCAAGCTTTCTGTTTTATGTCATGAAGATTTTCCCCTCCGCCACTTCTCTCTTTGTTTCACATTCCCGCACTTTGTAGCCCTCTCTTTCTCGCTCTCTCTTACACTGAATGATTCTCTCTAATACACATATTTAGTGGCTCTCAGACAAGTTTTCACTCTCAGGATGTACTTGCCGCTTTGCAAGCCATGTGTTTATTAGTGGATGACCCCATCTCTTGTCTCTCTCTCTCAATCTTTTCATGTTTCTCTCTCTGCTTCGGCAGCCGCGCTGGTCTGGTTTTAAGAGTAGCCCAATTAGCCAGCCTGTCTGAAGGAGAGCTGGCACTTTTTGATTCAGCTAAATGGTCGACGTGTTGGTCTAAATGAGGAGCCCTTAACATCAGGGTTCAGTGACAGAGAGCAAGACACGCTGGATGAGGACGAGTTTGGTGCTCAGGATGTCTGTAAGCTCATTTTACTGCTGTAATGGTGAGTCTCAGGGATGCTGAACTCTGATCTTTACTCTGTGAATGTGACAGTCAAGATGTGCTACAAAATGTTTTGCAGAACTCAGACTGTGTCCAAATCAGTGCATTTATTCTACCTAGTTCTTGTTTTATTATTCGCCCTTTTAACTGATTGAAATTCCACATAAAGAACACAAGCACTCTCATTTATTTGACTCAGGTGAATCATATAAAGTTGAATACCAATTAGCAGTGTGTGTTAACTTCAATAGAGATGTGATAATCATTATTTTTTAGAAGACAATAGAAGGCAATGTAAAAATATCAGATTTTTCCCGCTTGAACTTGGCAGTCACAAAGGGTATATACAATAAGGTTGTTATGTTGCAAGGTAGTGAGGGTGACAGTGAATCTTTTGAATTGCACTTTGTAGTTTTTACCCATCACTGTTTGCATTTAACAAGTCAAACAAAGTGTACTGATAGAAAAGGCACAATGACACACTGATTTCAAATTTTATTTGTAACCTGGAGAGAGAAGTAACTAATACGCTACTGTACTTAAGTATATTTTTAAGATATTTGTGCTTTATTTGAGTGTTTTCATTTTCTGCTACTTCTGCAGTTACTAATTACTTTCCAGATTAACATTTGACATTAAATATAATTTTATTAGCTTTGGTAAACTTATAAAAAACAAAATATGAAGACTGAAACATTGCTTCCTAAACAGTTTTTGTTTGGAAGCCCTGACAGAAAGCAGCGTCCAGTGAGGCCAGACTTGACTAATTACAGTGCAATGCATTCACTGGGTTATTCACTGTGACAAATACATGCACTTTTGATACTTCAAATACATTTTCTCGACTTACACTTTAAAAGAGAACTGTGAATAAGTAACTTGCAATGGAGCATTTTTCCACCATTAGATTTTACATTTAAAAAAATCCACCAAGTAATGGTTCAAAAGGAGGGCATGGCTCGCGATGGAATGGCCTAATTAAGTTTAAAAAAGGGGGGTGCCCAGATCTGAATCCCATTAAAATGTTGTGGGAGGATTTCAAACAGGCAGTACTTTCAACTTCATCTGATCCACAATGAACAAACTTTCAAAGCCATTTTTTACAAAAAGACAACTGTCAAGCATATGTCAAGCAAACTGAGACACATGGCTGTAATAAACAGAGTAGAAGAAGTTCTAAACAAAACCAGCTGTTTGCCCACTGATAAGAAAAATCTTCAGGAATTGTTTGCAATTGGGAAAATTATAATTATTCTTTCATATCAGCTGGTGTAGGACGTGTTTCATGGTAGACAGCAAAAGAAGCCTAAAGAGCTAATCAGTCATGTGAGTTAAATGTTCACTTCATCAGAATTTGAATATATGAATAAGGTGTTTCCATTACTGATGAAGCACATTAAACGTTTTTTTTTAAATAAAAAAGACCCCCCAAAAAGTTAAAAAAACAAACAAACAAACAAACAAACAAAAGTGAGTGTTAAACAAAACACTGTATTTTTTCAAAATTTTGAGTGTTCTGTGTCTGTCCAAAGCAACACTTCGTCTTCTATTGAAATAATCATTGTCTCAGATTAAGCAATCATAAACTTATACAACGTACATAAGTGATCAGGAAGCAGGTTTCAGTGAACAATTTCACCATTTTGCTGTGATGTGTAGAAGAGAAGTGTGTGTTTGCAGATATTCATTAAAAAAACAACAGCACTTTTTGTCAGGACATTGTGAGGCTGAAACACTCATCAGACCCAATGCGCCTAGTGTTGTTTGTGATGCCTCATTACTGAAGGACATGCTGGACTCATATTGTGTAACCTGTTCTTGTCTTTAGTCATCAGATGTATGTAACAACAGGCTGATTTCCTATGACTAAATCAGGTATAATCAAAGGCAGTAAGGGTTTTTTTTCTCTCTGTAAAAATGTACATTATTACAAAGATAATCTTGATGACTCAGTATCCATCACACCATGTTAACCTGCTGAATGATCATCAGTTGGTGATGGTGTTTGGTCCCCTCACAACAAAACAACAATCATCAGCTGCCACTTAGGGTCACTCACAACCAACCTACATTTCCATGCAGGAATCTTGGTGTCATCTTTGATTCAACATTAACAACATTAACATTGTGGTGACTCGGTGCTACTTTGAAGTGAACAACTTTGCCAAACTGAGATTCATCCTTTATCTGAATGACAAGAACACTGAGACCACAGTGTGAATTTCCTCATGGCTGGATTACTGTAACTCTCTGTTCCTAAGTATTAATCAGTCTTAACATTTTAGAAATTGATATTACAACTTGCTATTCCTGGCTGCACAGTGGCTCGGAGGTTAGCACTGTCGCCTTGAAGCCAGAAGATCCCCGGTTTGTGTCCCAGCCTGGACCTGGGATCTTTCTGCATGGAGTTTGCATGTTCTCCCTGTGCATGCGTAGGTTTTCTCAGGGTTCTCTGGCTTCCTCCCACAGTCCAAAAACATGCTGACATGCTAATTGGTGATTCTAAACTGTCCGTATGATGAGTATGACTGTTTGTCTCTTTGTGTAGCCCTGTGATAGACTGGTGACCTGTCCAGGGTGTCCACTGTCTTCACCCTAAGTCAGCTGGGATAGACTGCAGCCTCCCAGTGACCCTGATGAAGATTAAGTGGTGCATAGATAATGGATGGATGGAAGTTGCTATTCAATTTAGTCTAGGTTTTAGGAGTTTATGCCATCTTATTTTGTTGTACAAATTGATGACTGATGATGTTTGCAGCAGCACTTCAGTCAACACAGGTTCTTTTAAACTAGCTGTAGGAAAAAACTTGATTGTTTTGATGTGTCTTAAAGGTAAAATGTAAGAAAAGATGTGAGTATTGTAAATGGACTTCATGAAAAAGAGGCTCATGATCTCAAACCTAGACCAACTGGACACCATTGACTTAATTGGATGATTTATTAGCTATTTTTCCTTGTATGTACGTTTTTTTATGTTTGACATAATTCAAACAGAATAATATATAAAAGAATATGAAATTTTAAAAAAAAAATCTCTATTGTCTGCTTGCTTACTGACTGTGCTCAGTGCTGCCACTGATGGCTGGATAGATTGTCAACCACCTGCTTTGTTCACATTTGCTTACTTTCTTTGCATAACAAATTTGTTATAAAGTCCTGGATGATTGTGGTATCCAGACCTCCTTTGATATACCTCCAAGTCTTTAAATGTGATACTGTATATTCAGTGTCACTGTCCTGGATCAGGAAGAATGTTTCCCCCTTTTCATTACATCACTTCATGCCGCTCTGTTCTTTTCCTTCCCTTCCTTCTCCCTCCCATCCTGCCCCATCATCATCTTCCCAACAGATTGTGTGTCTGAGACATTTTGTCGTCCCACAGAAGTCTGTCAGAGACAAATTACCCTCATCAAGGATAATCCGCTAAGTATTCATTAAGAGCTTCCTCCCAGTTTGAAGCCTCCGTCTGTCATGTTGAGGCAACAGAAAAGGGCAGGGAAATGAGGGGAGGGCACAGGGGTCAGGAAATTCGTTACCATATGGACTTTTGGGCCATTACAACTACACTCACCACACATGCATACTGAACACAGTGTTTAAACCAAGTGCACATATAGTTTGGTTGTTGTTGATTGTGTTGCTATTTTCTTTTTGCACAATTTTTGATTATAAGATTTTTAGCTTAAATTGATTTTAGTGTTTGACAAAACAGATGGTATATTCATTCTATTCACATTCAAGTTTCCTATGGTAAAATAATATGTTTACGTTTATTTAAAAATTGCATCTGCTTCTAATAATAGGAGTAATCACTTTTAAAACTTGAAATATGAATTACATTGTAAAGTGTTCATGTGGAGAGCTTATGTTCATGAAACAAAGCCTTCTTTAAAAACGAGAATTTTGGAGTCCAGGAACTAAAGACAAAGGACCTGAAAAATCCAGTTGTAGTTGACTTTGAAACAGCAAAAGTATTTAAATACTTCAGTACGTAGGCATAGAACATGTTTAAGAGTCACAGATATTAATAACACGATATTTAATCTGAGCCTTTTTTCATTTTTTATTTTTCATTTTTACTTTGTGGCACGTTGTTTTCTGTCGTTGATTAGAACTTCATTTATTAAAATCTATATTTTGTTTTCAGTTGTACACACATGCCCGATTTAAGTCACACATCTGTCTGTCCTGGTCTTCAACAAATTATGATTTGTTCTTTTGTGGAAGATTGTTTACATTATTCCTTCTAAACACACTGAGAGAATGCAACATTTGCACCTGGTAAAGTGCCTGAGGAAAATACGATGCCAGTCCAAAAAAAAGTCGCACACCCTAATGTTTTAGTGGACTGTCTTTAGCTTTGAGTATGGCACACATTCTCTGTGGCATCATTTCAATAAGCTTCTATAATGTCACAGTATTTATTTCTGTCCAGAGTTGCATTAATTTTATGCCAAGATCTTATATTGATGATGGTAGAGTTGGACCGCTGCACAAAGTCTTCTCCAGCACATCCCAAAGATTGTCAATGGGGCTGAGGCCTGGACTCTCTGGAGGCCAATCCATGTGTGAAAATGATGTCCCACGATCCATGATCCAGTCATTCACAACGTGAGCCCCATGAATCCTGGCATCGTCATCTTGGAACATGTCCGTGCCATCAAGGAAGAAAAACTCCATTGATTGTGCTGCTCCATAGCAAACTGAAGCCTTTTTTCCCATTTAGCCTCACTAATCAGTGGTTTTCTTAGGATGACACAGCTGTTTAGTCCCAATCCCTTGAGTTCCCTGCACATTGCGCATGTGGAAATGCTCTTACTTTCACCATTAAACATAGCCATGAGTTCTATTGTTGATTTCTCATGATATGATTTCACCAAACGTTTAAGTGATCTCCAATCACAGTCATGTAAGAGTTTGTTCCGACCACATTTCTTCTTCGAAGATGACGGTTCACCACAGTCCTACCAGGTTTTAATAATGCTTTGGGCAGTTCTTAACCTGATTTTAGTAGTTTCAGAAATCTCCTTAGTTGTTTTCTTTGCTTGATGCAGGCCAATAATTTGACCCTTCTGAAACAGATTAACATCTTTTCCATGACCACAGGACATGTCTTCCAACATGTTTGTTTAAGAAATGAGAAGCTCCTCACTGCATCAGCTAGGGTTAAATAAGTTGTTGCAGCTGAAACATATTCATCACTGCAGTAATTATCCAATGGAAGGCTCTTAAGTATTTGCTTAGTCAAATCCAGGCCACGCGTTTTTTGTTTTTTTTGGACAGGCAGTGCATTTTTGATTGAAACTTTGCACAGCAATTATTAACAATAATAATTTTAAAAAAAGATGGGGTGCACAGCAATGTGCAGAGCTTGCCTTTTTCCCGCTATGAAGATTTTTCTCTTTTGGTCCAACACCTACAAAAATGTTTTCTTTGATGTGTGTACTCTTTATTTGTTCTTCCAAAACATATACTTTGGTAATACATTTCTTTTGATATTAAAATGGTCCATGTACGATATATTATTTCAGAATGTTGGCAATAGAACCCCATTAAGACAGTGTTATTTACTGTGTCCAATTTATCAGACTCAAGTAATCATAAATCTCGGGAAAATGAGGGACAGGTGTTTTAGTACCTCAGGTGTTCCATATTGCTGTAATTATGCATGTTTAAACAGGCTGTGGATGTTTTGGCTGCGTTTCAGCCTTTTCAGTTGGAAGACATAAAATAAGAAAAGGGCTGTCTTTGATGGCAAAACAAGCCATTAAAAAAAACGGCTGAAAAATTCAAAGCAATCAGACTTTAAAAAATCAATCATATCAAAGGAAATAGCTGCTGGAGATGCAATCAGCATTGCTCAGGAATCCAAGGAAAATGACAGCAAACATATTACAGCTGTGAATGAAAAATGGAATCAAGGACAAAAAACATTGCAGAAAGTCTCCAGATTCAAATGACGAGATAGTCATAATTCAGCTTTAGAGTAGGAGTCAGACAAGGGAAGTACAAATTTAGACGATGGAAGGGTTTGGGCAGTTCCAAATGCAAAGACTAATACAAAGAGAGAATGTGTAATCTCACCTGTGAAACATCTGGGAGGAGGCCTGGTAAGCGCAGCGTGCATGGCTGCCTCTGGTCCTGGCTCACTGGATCCTACTGATGTTACTGATAATGGCAGCCAAATGAACTCTGAAGCAAAAGAAAGATCTTGTCTGCACTGTCACATATAATTAATGAGTCCACTGGGAAGAGAAGGTGGGAAACATGGGCCAAGTTGATTCGATAATTTAAAGATCTATTCAGTGCCAATGTTTCTATAGAAAGTCTATTTCTGACAAATATTCAGTCAGACAACAAATGTGTCACAGTTAGCTGTCATTAGAAGAGGATTTTAATTAAATCTGCGAAGCACTGTATCAACCTTGTATAATCTTTTGATAGATGAGATATCAATATATCCTCTTAGATCATATTTTCTGAACTATACGCTTGATTTGTGCTCTCTTGTTCACTTCACTTAAGTCAAACAACTTTAGGGAAGCATACAACTTTATCTCTTCCCTTGTTTTGTCATTTATGAGCGAGCTTTAGCACTAGTGGCCATTTTCGAAGTGGTGTGTATTTCCCCAGGGAACCGTCTTTGGTTAGAATAACTCTATGAGATTTTGAATCAAGACAGGCAGCATGTGGCTCAGCTTCCCTTTTTTAGTAACCGCAGAAGTCCTATATTCTGATAAAAGCATTAAAAGCACAGAAGTATGCTGGTGATAGAAGCAATTACTCACTTCAAGTCCTTCTATTTCAGAGGTTTGCCCATGGAAGAAGTCTGGATTTATTACTTACTGATTAAAGAAGAAATAAAGTAAGCTGCTGCTCCTGCTCTAGAAATCTCCTGACCCAGGGCTGGGCTTCGATATATTCACCAGAATGTCTTATGCCAAGATCACACAGTTCTGATTGATTGCAAGACTGCTCGGTTCTCCAGGTTCATAAACAGCAGATTCAGTCAGGAGATTGGTAAACCACAACAATCCACTCTCATACATTCTTTTAAGTATATTTCTACTGAATTTTTCCCTTCATTTAATTTTCATCTCCTTTCATATAAATAACAGAAACAATAATAACCAATAGACCCAAATGGACAACTGACAATGTAAATAACAAGAGAAGCACTCAGACAGTGCAGTACTCCGCCAAGGCTGCTTAGTCGTTGTAACATTTCCAACGGATTAAATCTTGCAAACATTTGTGGCAGAAATCACAGCACCACAGAATGCGTCCATTTAATATAGACATACCCACAAACAAAATGTTCTTGCCTGAGTACATGCATGTGTACGTTATGTACAGATACCAAATCACGTGACCTAAATATCTAGCAGGCGGCGGGAATTGATGGGACTTGGAAACACATGCGGGCAGCTATACACCCCCACAATTTAATCAATTGTTCCTGGTATCATTTCCAACAGATAAGTCCTGATAAGTCTGCAACAGTCGATTTGTAGTGGGATCGCAATCATGTGATCGTCAGCAGGCAGCTGACGATCACATGATTGCGAAGGCCTGTTCATTCGTAGTCACAGTTACAGTGATGCCGTGACGCTATCTCGTAATGATATGGAAATTCTTGACAAATCCGTGGATCCAGACCATAAGCTGCATCACTGCCAAAATCTAATCATTTGGTCCTTGTGTCATTACTGACTTTGCCTGAAAATTTCATCTAAATGCATTCTCCCATTTCTGAGTAATGTTGTGAATAGACAGACAAACCAACACCGATCGTCATAATATAAATTGACAAGCAAATTAAGTTATTGCTCTCACAACAACTTATCAGCTGTAATTTTTTTTTTATTTTTGCTTTTGTTGTGTTTTGTCATTCAGTGTTACTTCAAATGTCCTAAAATTTTATTATGTTTTTTTCTTCAGCTTTTCTAATTTAAATTGTTCCTTTCAAAGTGCCGGTTTGAGTCAGCAGTGTTTTCACAGTTTCATTAACAGTCTACAACAACAACAACAACAAAACATCTGTTATCTTAGGGATAAAAGTGCAAATGAAATAGTTTATGATTTAGTCCTTAGCAAAGACTCATTTAATTCATTCCTACTTCCACCCTCTTCCCTTTGGAGTGGTACAACATCCAGAAACAAACATCCAGATGTGAAGAAATCAATCATGACCAGTGATGTAAAAAGTAATAAAGTAACTCAGGTCAGGAGTTGCCAACTATGTTAAATGGAAAGTAGTTAAACCCTGTTTGACAGTTTGTCAAATATCATTAAATGTCATGTTCTAATTAGGATATCCAAGTCATCACTACGTCAAATTTGACTCTGCCAAGACTGATTGCTTCTCTCTTACTCCCTGTGCTCATTTATAATGTATTTTATTGGAGCCAGATTCCAAATGAAGCTGTTTTTATTTCCATACTTTTTTGTTTCTGTTGTCAGACAACAGAGTGAGTATGAAATAGTGACTGAAACACAGCTCATTTACATATCAACCAGTAGTTTCTTCCAAACAATTTCCAAGCTGCTGCTGTGCACTGATAAAATCCTGATTCTTTACCACAACACTGTCTGACAAAATTGTCATATATGAGTTAAAGACAGTAATTTAAACTGATGTGTAATCAGCAATCAGAGGGAAAGTTAGAAGCAACAAAATGTCTTACTTTTTGTTTCACACACTGCGCAGCCTCCGAGTGGATCATTGCACACTGTTTGCACATATGCAGTTCACTGACATCTATGTCAGCTGCTGTATGTTGGTGAACTGACTGTGCTGCAAATAAACAGTACACTGACCAAAAACTGGAAAAATTTGTCACTAGGTGCTTAATTGGCAACAGTGTAAGAGTCACTTTGTCTTTTACATCAGGTGGGCAGCTGAGTACATGTCTGTTGTTTGCTAGGGGAAGATTTCAGCAGGATGCACTATGAGAAGAAGGCAAGCCGACAGAGGCAGTTTGATGCTCTGTTCAATGTTCTGCTGGGAAACATTGGGTCCTTTGACACATTCCACCTACCTAAATGTTGCTGTAGACCACATACAAACGTTCAACAAGATTACCTGATGGTAATTACCTCTTTCAGCAGGATTATGCTCCCTGCCACGCTGCAAAGTTTGTTCAGAAATGGTTTGAAGACCATGACAAAGAGTTCGTTCTAATGAGAAATTAAAACAGATTGATGGCTATTGAAAGCGCACTATGACAGAACTGCTGTGTAGTAAACTGCACAAATCCAAACTGATTTGAAAGAAAAAATGTTCATTCCAATGCAGAGTACATAATTACAAGCATCCACTGGTTTCTGAGCACTATGGTTCATACACACACTGAGCTTCTCAGAGACATGTGCAGCGACACTGTATAATGGTCAGACAGTGTTTGGCGACTTGGAGTCAGCTCACATCCATTCACAAGCGCAGATGTCAAACCAGGACGACGGGCCTTCAAGCCAAAGGAGTCACCAGCTGCTTGGTTTTCACAGATGCAGCTGAACACACAGGCAGAATGCAAGACTCCTGCTGAGAAACTCCTGATGCCAAAAAATGATTCAAGTGGGTTCTGCAAGTAACTACTGCACTCTAATTAGAAACTCATTTATTCTAAACCAGTGAAGTTTAAAATATGTACTGGCTAAACAATGAGGCTCCAAAAAAATCTGTTTTTTGTGCGATGTAAAGAATAAACTAAAGGTGAGTCAGACACCGATGCTCTGTAGGATCCACATCAAGTCATATAGCAGCTGCAAGTTAGCTTCTTTTACAAACTTTATGAGAGACTTAAGAAGCTCTTTAGCACAAGTGTACAGCAGACATCCATCAGCACCATGCATGCCTGAGTGCGCCACACATAGCTGGGATTCTTTGTGAGAAAGGAAAATACTGGAAATTTTCTTTGGTAGTTCGGTGAAGCAGGAAGTCTTGGGATTTCACTGAAGACATCAAAACTATGAATGAACACATGTGGAACTATGTAGTAAACAAAAAAGTGTGAAATTCAGTAAGAATCCACAATGTAAAGAGACATGAAAATAAAGAAAAATTGCTAAATGAGAAGGTGTGTCCAAACTTTTGACTGGTAGTGTATGTCTGTGCAATACCCATTACATAGTGTTGTTCCAGGTGTTACTTAACTTTCCTTGAAACAAATAAAAGATTTTAATTTGCATGATAATTAGTTCACTTTTTTTTTTGTTTAAGACTGTAAAAATGCAGACAAGCAGTATGGAGATCAAATGTGTTCAATAATTGCCATGTATCTCCACATTGGTGAAATTCGAGTTGTTGTTTTGCTACAGTTCCTGCCTGCTAACACAACCAGGCACATCTGTTACATTGTAAATGATATCCAGTGGCATTTTACTGTTTCCTCACACGTATTTTAAAGTTGAGTTTTTTCTCTATTTCTTACCTTGCATTATGATTTTTTGCAATTCGTGTGAGCTGCTAGACGCAGTACAAACCTTTATAAAACTACAGCTACATGATGTCTCACCTTAAATAAGTATGGGCTTGGTGCAGTTGGCTCACCTGATTTCTATCCAAGTATTCATGGATTTTAAAAGCAATAGACAGTTTTAATC
The DNA here is from genome assembly GCF_022539595.1 of Amphiprion ocellaris. NCBI lineage: Eukaryota > Metazoa > Chordata > Actinopteri > Pomacentridae > Amphiprion > Amphiprion ocellaris. The sequence goes on along the minus strand of NC_072771.1, from coordinate 13,967,947 downwards.
CAGGTGGTCACAAAAAGGATGGTGTTGTAGGTGGTAAGTAAAGGAGAAGAAATGCTGCCCTGTCACATTTCCTTGATCATTTTTGCAGTGTTTCAAGAACAACATGTACTTTCTGCTTGTAGATTGTATTTATTCATCGATTTTTAAAAATCCACTTATCAATTCCCTTGCTAAGCATATCCATGATTTCCTTCTTAGAAAACAACTAATTTTTAATTTCCCTGCAGAAAAAACATTTTTTTCTCATTCTGTTATTTATTTTTGTGTTCATTCCTGTACCATCGCAGTTTGTTTCTGCTATGACACTGTAAGCTCCCATGACATTTGGGTGGCTAACAGATGGATGCCTGTGCTCTGTGGGGTGAATTGCATTCAAAGGATTTGATCACAGTGTATTTCAGTTGTGTTGTTGCGTGTGTCTGTGATAAAGAGAAAATAATTAAAAATTAATTTAGAAAGTCTCATCAGTATGAGATTCCCCATATTTCATAAAGTGTACTCTGCACACTCATCCAGCAGCTACAAGCTGGTGTGCAGCTTGCTCGGTTTATGCTTGCGTAGCTCAACACACAGCACACATGTTTATTATATCATACATAATTTATTAAATCAGAATGCAAATTTGCAAATAATTAATATTCAGAGCTTTCAAATGGCACAGACAGTCAGTGAAAGTCCTGCCCTCTTTCTATACTACAGCGTAGTTACATGGACTTTTTTTAATTGGCCTTTCTGGGATTTTCTGTTCATACTCTCAGCTAAACAGGCATCTACATCCACTGCTGCACCACACATGGAAGCTCGGCACTGTAATAATAATTATTTATAGAGGCACATTTAGACACACTTTTTATTAAATATATATGAACTATCAAAGAAGTCTAAATTGATGCTTTTGTTGAGAAGACCTTCCTTTAAAACTTAAAGTCGCAATAATGAGTTTTTGAAACAAATTGGCAGCAAGATCAGGTTTTATCTCCCCTAGCAACTGAAAAACGTCTGTCTTCAACATTCATTGTTTTTAAGTGGTGAAAAGTTTGGAGATACTTGAGTACGTTCATTGCATGCTGCTTCACCTTTGTATGCTGCTCATTTTAGAGCGAGAAATTATTTTTACTCACTAATTGCAGTTTAAATTAGCTCCACCTAGTTAAACTAAAACAGTAAAATGTTGCAAACATATTTGTACACTGATGATAGAAATCATATAATAATAGCAGTCGTATAATATATAACAATATCACACTTACAGGGTCCATTTTTATGAGTTATGACACTTTCACATTTAATTAAGTAGCCATTTGTCTGGTTTTACCTTCCTGCTTCTTTAAACCGTTTAGCTGCACTGACAGTGTTGCCATATGGATCTAAATGCTCATTTATATTACTTAGGATTATTCCTTGAATGACAAACAGTTGAAGAGTATTTAGTTTTGGGGCTGTCTCCGTTTTTTTGTATTTTCCAGTATAGCCATTATATTCTGTTGAATATAAATTAGATTTATTAGGCAGTAATAATAGGGGGGAGACAGAGACAGTGCGAGACTGACAGACAGACAGAGAGAGAGAACAATATGGCATTTGTGGACGCCCATCGTGTTTCCCGAAACCTTGATAAAGTGCGAGGCTTGGCGTTTCGATACGGCCGTTAATTAGCTCTCTCTCCCCAGTGAGGTCCGCCTGATTGAGCGACTAATGGTTTGCTTTAAAGTGCTGAATGAACAAATGTGTGTGTGCGCGCTTATCAAACAGAGTGTGTGCATGTGTTTCAAAGTGCTTTGTTTAGTTTTTTTTTCTATGGCTTATTTCCTAATGTGTGTGTGTGTATGCTCTGATGAGAGTGTCTGTCTGTGGCTGTCCGGGTGAGTCTGTACTGTGCCTGCGTCAGCGTTTCTAGACGCTTTACTAAGATTGTTTGTGTGATGTTATGATGGCAGGGGATTGGCAGGGGATTGGCACGGTACACCTTGAGTGGAATAATCCTGTGTTTTCATTTAATTGCTTGGAATTGGATTAGTTGTGTATTTTCTGGAGCTGGCTTGCGGTCCTCTTCACGATCACACATCCACGGTGTTGGTCATTTAGACGAGGCCTTTAAATCCCTGCCAGTAATCAAGCTAACACAAGTGTAATGTCACATGATTGGCCATATGTTTTGCTCTTGTTTTGGGCCATGTTTAATCTTCAAAGAATGATCTGCATCAAGTTGTCTTCATTTTGAAGTTAACTGTATGAACATAAAACAGAACCTTGAAACACAACGCCTGTGTGTAGAGTGCAAGTTTCTGCAGCGAAATGAGCTCTGTTAAAATTCCAAAAACACCATTACCTGTGAATAATCAAATAATACTTAGAGTCATCTCAGAGGGATTATTAAAGAGATTTCTCTTATCATGTTAATGACCAGAATATTACTTTTCCTGCAGTATGTTCTACGATGGGGTTATCGCGCATACGTAGACATTCTAATACACTGGATGATTAATGAACTGCAGTCTGTTTAATCACCTTATAACATTACAGGCAAATGTTTAAAAAGCTGTATGTCAACAAAATAACTATAATATCCATCATACCACTCCAAACATATTCAGGACATTTTAGAATACAAGAAAAATTTACATTATTTGCACTGAAAGTAGAGCACAGAAGCTCAATGAATGGCAATTATGTAGGAAGAGAAAACACAATCAGCAAAGAATTCATTGTATTAGTTCAGTATATTTTTGTCTTTCATTTGAAGTGGAATGCAAGTATTACAGTTAACTTTTCAGCTGACAGTGAACCAAATGTTACAACTCAAATGCTCAAGTTAACTGTTGGTGACGTGTTGCTACATAACAGGTGAGAATAGAGTAAGAGTAAGAATATCCAGTTTGAGTACTTTATTACCATTTAAGAGTTTTATTCAGACAGCAGAACACAGCAAGAGGTTTCTGTTTCTACAACAAAGAACACAGTGGTAATCATTTCTTAATATTTCTTCATGAAAACATAATAGGCATTTGCACCAATACAAGACGTGAACCTTTGCATTGCTGGTCAGGGTATCAAAAACAAACATGAAATAAGACTTTAAAATCACAGTACACCACTTTTAGGGACATTTCACAAGCCATGCCAAAACATCTTAAAGTTTTTTTTCCATATTAACCTTACAGCATTTTGTGGTTCAAGTGGTCTAAAAGGAAACTCTGTTTTTCAGGCATTAAAATTTAGACAATCATGGGGTTTTCACCAGTGAGATTAGATAATATGAAGGGCATGAACATATCTGTGTATTTTGCATCTGTCTATTACATTCACAGATTAGTGTAAACTCAAAGTTCAATTATAGCGATTATCTTCAACATTTTAAGACTTTTTTAAGCTCAAGTGCACTTTCAATGTCTTGAAAAGTGGTCCATTTTAGGCTGGCTACACTGTTTTTTGGTATCAGGACTGTCGTGGCTAACATATGGTGCTTCGCCCCGGAATTCATTTGCATAAAGTAGTTTCATTTATGCAAATGCGGTTCAGGAAGCGGAGGTCCAACATATCACGAAACTTTCGTTAAATGTGTCTGTTGTTGAACTAAAACGATGACAGATTCGGCAGCTTATTTCCCACTTCAAATGTTATCAGAAATACTTTTTGCTGAACAGTTTTCGGAACAAAAGAGAAAGTTTGCAAAAAAGCTGCCACGTTGGTCTGACGTTCCTGCGCCGAGTACGTCCTGCGCATTGTCTTTGTGGCTGGCAAAGAGACTTTAGGTTCATTACCGCCACCTAGCGGGCTGGAGTGAGCATCAGTGTTACCAGTGTGCCAGAAATTTGGGAACTGGGAAAGGTGTGATTAAATGTGTTATTTTTTTAACACAATATTTTTTCTTATTTTTAATTAATCATATTTAACGCGTTAAAGTCCAAGCCCTAGTTTTTTTTTTTAACCTTTTCCAGATTTCTGCAGCTTCAATTACATGAGGTTTTATCCTTAATGTAAAGAGATAATCCTAAATTACTCAGGTGTCTTGCCAGCTTTGGTTCGCTCTAGTAGCACACTTGTCACTTAATTGGAGAGTTGACAGTTCAGTCTCCAGACCTCTCTCCAGATGGCAACCCAACTCGAGCATGCAGCGACCATTTTGGATCAACATATGGTCGTGGATGAATGATGCAGCTGAGATCAGTTCTCTTGGAAGTCAAAGGTTACAGTTAAGGGGTTTATAGAACAATAATTTATTAGTTTCAGTTGCCTCTTGACACAAACCGCATTGACAGGATTTGCAATATCACCACGTATTTCTTCCTGTATTTGTTTGAAAAAACCAACACATATTATTTTGTAACACCGCACTGTATAAAAATCAATAATGCAAGGGTTTTGTATCCGTGTTGGTGCATTTAACTTTTTGGTTCAAAATGGCTGTGCCAGTGTAGTGGATATAATTCTGTATTACTTTGTGTACTGAATGCAGCAAGCACGTCTTGGGAAGAATCCATTTGATTTGCTGCTTGCAGCCACAGTAACAGCCATTGTGGGGAGCAGAGTCTCTGCTGTACATTCTTTAGCATCTACTAAGGTGGAGAAATAAAAGATTCTCAGGATTTCTCAATGGGCTCTCAGAGAAAAAAATGTCCAAATTCCTCACCACACTTCTATTAGAAAAGAAAATTCCCCCCAAAATAGCTCTCTGTAAAGACACATACCATCAGTGGTGAAGAAAAAAAACATTCTCAGGGTTTATTTCATATTTGGGCTCTCAGCGCATGCGTAATATCACAAGTAAAGCCATTAAATTGTCCACATCACCAAACACAGTCTCAGCACCACACATTTGCATGGTGCACATGCAATTTCATCATGTTTCTCTGAAATTAGCAAGTTTATGCATGAAAAGAAGCAAAGTAACCACTTTAAAATGTAACAATGATCCTGCACTCAAACTACATCTGTTTTCACATAATTTAACTTTAACATTTACAAACGAAAACAATAAAAATGCAGACAGCAAAATGACCACACACCTCCAGCTGGAAAACACTGAAGCAAAAGAGCAAATCCAAACACAGGAAGGGCACCAAATGCATTTCGGAAAGTGAAAACTTCAAAATATTTCAAACAGTAACCTCTAACATTTCTCTTTAAAATGAGACGTAAACCTTAACGTGAAATTTAGCACAGTAATATATACAATGTTAAATGAACACACTGACCCTAACAACCTTAAGAAACGCAATAGCAAGATGTGTTGATAGTTCAGAAGGAGTCTGTGCTTCATCCCCTTGAGGATTTCTTCATAAGTACCTTCCCTGCATAATACAGCACAACATCACGTTACTACATCACCATGAATAATGGATTCATATTACATAACTGTTTCATGAATTGCTGTGAGACTGAGCTCAGATAAACAATGACATCATCAGCCTCTGGGTTTAAATGGATTCAGAAAGCATGCATTGTGCTGCATATTTACTTTACTGGTTAATGAAATTGCCATTTTGCCACTCAGTAACCCAATTATAACAGAGTGGAAAAAAATGTGTACTGACATTTTTGCACATTTATTGAAAACAAAAACTAAAATCTCTCATTTCCAAATTTATGCTGACCTTTATTTTAGTTAGTATTTGAAGTCCATTCAAAAATAACTGCCAAAGAATGTTTGAAAGACCTGAGACTGGGGTAATAGTTCATTTTGCAGCATGACAATGACCTGAAAGCTATAGCCAAGAAAAAGAGACCTCTACAAGCTTTGCACACCTAGATTTTGACCAGTTCACTCGATTCTTGCCTCCTCAAGCTCCATCAGATTGGATGAGAAGAGTCTCAGGACCTTCACCTTCAAGGCTTTCTCTTTAGCTGGGCCGCTCCGTACCAGTCAGGGATTTATCCCACAGCCCTGCCTTGGGTGTAACCTTCACTCATTGTCGTGCAGAAAGGTGAAGTGTCACTTTATTCTCAGGTTGCGAGCACTCTGGAGTAACTCTGACCAATTTCCCTGTCCCTGCTGCCAAGAAGCACCCTCATATCACAGACAAATGGAAATATGGATGGTAGTAGTAGTCAGGTAATAGAAAGTGCCTGGAGTTTGCCAAACAAAGTTGTTAAAGTTCTGCCCCAAAACTTCAATTTTTGAATTTGTAGAAGCTCTCGGAATCATTCAAATGCTGGCTGTAAAACTCCTGCAGCTTTTACTCAAGAGTTATTCTACCATAAAGGCCTGATAGGTGGAGTGTAGTTCACTGTTGGGCACTTGCTTGGTTACTCAGTTTGGCTGTAGGGCCAACGGTAAGAGGAGTCCTGCTGCCTCCAAGCTTGTTTCACAATTATTGAGGCCTCTGGATTCCTGGAACAGTCAAACCTGAAGAACTAATTCTACACTTGTCCTGATCTAAGCCTGGCTACTTTCTAATTACAAAGAGTTTATTGGTCTTGTCCTGTCCTGTGTTTAATTATCCAGTGTTTTGAGGAAATAATAAATCCTAACATGTTACATGACATACACATGTGTATACCCTTCTTAACGTGCCATCCATTCAATTTTTCTTCTGTAGATTCCAGTGAAGTTCTAAAAACATCTCTGGGATAATTGAAGCAAACAGGATGCATCTATAAGAAGATTCGATTTGTGATTTCTGAGAAATCAGTGAAAATTTCTGAAAAACGTGTTATTATTCTGAGATTACAGAAAGGCAATTTTTTCCATCTACCGCAATATGTTTGGGAAAAGTGAGGGGTCGAAGTATTTCCTGAGCTGGTAAACTATGGTGAAGGTGCTGTAGCTGCAGCTCTAATTGCACCAAGATCGTTTCCTCGGAATCTACAACTATCATTACACAAGAACAGAGGTTCAGTGGTTCAAAGAAATCCATACAGCATGTTCTGCTTTGCAAACCTGTGGAGTACCATCTCTCCAAGCTATACCTGCACCCTCCTGTAAAGAGTCATGAGGGGCTGGAGCCTATCTAAGCTGAGAGTGGGAGAATGGTGGGTTACATGTTGGCAGTCCATCACAAGGCTAACACAGAGAGACTGAGAACCACGCTCACACTCACACAAATTTAGAACCACTAATTTAACCCACCAGGGAGAACATGCAAACTCCATAGAGGAAGGTTCGAGCCGATAACCTTCTTGCTGTAAGGTGACAGAGTTAACTGCTGCACCACTGTGCTGTTTCCACATGCGACATTTAGATGACTTCAGTTTTCTCCTCAGATCAGCCAGCCCAGACGCTCCTCTTATTAAACTGCCCTCTGCTTTTAAAAGTGATGACAGGAGCTGATGTAATTGTATATTATTGAGCCTCACTCTGACTCCATATGCTGATACTGAGTTCTTGTGCCTGATAATGTATTCATCCTTTTCTCCACGTTGCATAGTCCCTCCACTCTCTAAAATTAGTTGGTCACACTCACACTGGCAATTGCTCTCATGCTGAATTTGAGGAAACTAGACACCTCAGACTCCTTTGGTACATAGGTTCTTGTAACAGGATGCTCCTCTCCAGCTCTTTCAGGTACAAAGCACTCCCTTTGTAATAGGAAGAGCGAGACTTTGCACTTAACTTCTCTCCGTCTCTTTCTCGCTGTCTCTTAACCTGCCGCACACTCTGTTTTCTCTCTCAAGCTCCCTCACTTAACCTCTCTTTTAACCTGTCTCTCTTAACATCTCCAACAGTCTCTATTAGCCTTGTTTTTACTGAAACCACTGCTGCCTGTTCATCTCTCCTGCTGTCTCTCTCTTTCTACATTCCATACTCCTCAGTAGCCTTCCTTCTGCCTTATCACATAATCGCTGAAACAGAAAGGCTTTGCTGGAGCCGACACCACGGCAGCAGAACCGGGCTTTTGGTTTCTGTCCTCTGGGCTTTTTGTCTGTCTCATTTCATCTATTTTTTGTCTGTTTCATGCCTCCATCTAAAATCAGCTGGAAAAAAAAATCTTCCTTTTACTCTATCAACTGGAGTCGAATATTTAGTCTTCATCTTCCCTCTCTTCTCACATACTCCACCAACACTTTCTGTCTGCTTCACCTAATGTCTGTTTCACCTTCCCACTATTCTCTCTCAATCAACCACATGATTGTGTTCTCTTTGCCTCTGGGTTCATCTCTTTTATTCAATTATTTCCTGACTGTTTTCATCACTTCTTCCTCAGTAGTCCTTTCCTGCCATCTGTGGCCTCACTCTCCACTGGCACTTTTAGTCCAGTATTTCCACTCTGATGTTGTAAATTCTTGTCATTTTTAAAGCAAAAAAAAAAAAAAAAACAACCTGCACTTCTTGCAGCTGAACTGTGAATCTTCTTTGGTCTTCTGTGGTTGGAATATCTTTGGGTTTCGGTTGCAAAACAAACCAAATTGTGGACACTGAAAAATTGTGACAGGCCTTTTTCACCACCTTCTTACATTCTATAGACTAAACAATGAATAAACAGAGGAATCATTTACAGATTTAGAAAAAATATGTTAACATTTTGAGAAATTTGCTTATTCAGTTGTTGAGAGTTAGGTTGCTGTTAAGCCTCGATTATACTGCACAGCAGACATGTACAGAGACAACTGTAGGCACCAATGTGTGCATACTTTTCTATAACACTGCTTTTCTACTCTGCAGGATTTCACTCAGAAGATTCTGTTGCATACGCGTGTAGTCATATCTGCATTATCACATGCATCCACATGCAGTTCAAATGTTTTTTGGGTCATTCCAGAATTGGAGGACATTTTACGTCCTACCCATCAAATTTCAAATACTCCATGTCCAAAATACTAAAACATGCAGTTGTTGTGTAAATGTACTTATCCTGAGAGCAAAAAAAAAAAAAAAACTAGAGAGAAAAGAATGTTTGAAAATATTTTTTAAAATACCAAGTAAGTCTAGAGTATCCTGTAAAATGGTATTTTTCTCTTGTCCCACCCGCCTGATGATCAAACTGAATCACAAATAAAACAGTTGAAATGAAATTTAAATCTCCTTTTTTTTGGTATTATTTTTTCATTGATGTCGCTTGTAATTGAGGGAACATTTTTTTAATCAACATAATATTATAAATAATAATTATTATGCATGGAAAGTGTGTCCCACAACAACCCTGTTAGCATAACCTTTTTTAGTTGGTAGAAGAAGAAGAAAACAGTGAATCACAAGAAATGCTGGAATTAACATCATCAAACTGTTTTCCAAAAGAAAAGGGAGAGCAAAGGTATGTTCTCTCCTCTATTTTTCATATTTTCATAACGTTGTCAGCTTTGACTGAATGTCTCACTCTACCTAATGCAACCCTGCTTTATCATATTATCAGGAAAAGACAAATTATTTTTACTTTTTTCTTGGCTGTTTTTCATCAGTAAGTTTGTCCTCTGGGTCAGCAGTAATAGCTAGCTAAATATCTAGCTTCTACTAATCAGAAAATACTAACACTAGAATGCTGTGTGCCTATCCTCCATTGGAGTCATCCGAGCACTCTAGAAAAGCAGTATCATAACAGCAACTATGCATCTGTGAGTGTCCACTGCTGTTAATGTGTATGGCTGCACTGGAGAATAATCAAGGCTTTAGTCAGGTAAATATAAAGCTGCAGCCCATTAGCATAGCTTAGTAAAAAAAAAAACTGGAAGCAGAAGGAGGCTGGCTAATCTGGTTCAAAGGTAAGACAATCCTGCATCTCCAAAGCTCACTAATTAACAGTTTACATCTTGTTTGTACAGTGAATCACATATCTCCCCCCCCTTTTTTAAGTATTTCCTCTAATCACATAATCAAAAAAAAAAAGAAAAGAAAAAGAAATCACTGTCCTGTTCTCAAGTGACATCACATGAGTAATCTCAGGTTGGGCTGGAGGACTATCATATGTCTTCAGCATATTCAGGTTCTCATCCATTAATGTACTAATAGAACAGGATTCCATAATGAAGAATGAAGGAACTCAAAGGTTAGTGTTTAGTTACACGAGCTGAAAACGTTCTTGAGTTTCTTGTGTTTTTGGCCAAATGGAGCATGCAGTTTTACAAGTTAAGGCAGTTCACAGGTCATCATCAGAAAAAGTACAGCTTGCCCCCTGTTAACGTGGAAATATCCTGCGTTGAGAATGTGGCAAATAGAAGGTCAGGAAACTTTGCTCGGAAGAAGAAAAACATTTCACAGGGTGCAGAAATTTTTACAACCACACCAGGTAAAGACTTCCTGACCCTCAACTGACTCCTTTTTTCGTTGGCAGTATTCTGCTCTCGTAGTGGCATCAACCTGCAGGAAGATGTCATTAATTTACAACAGGCACCGACTGGGATCAAAACAGTCAATTTTTTTCTGGCAAATCCTTGCAGAGTCTCCAGGCGTATTTCATGTAATTTGTACAAAGATATCATGTTTCAACTTCCTACCCCTCTACTCCTGCATTCAGTGGGTCATCATAGTCAGTCTTTCTCTGTCTGAACTGTGTGACTGCCTGCTGGCCTGGCATACATGAATGGCAGGAAAATAATTTGTTTTCCTTTTTTTTAATTTCACTGGGCACAGTGGCTCAAATCTTGCTAATGCAAAGAGTGACTGTAGCATTCTGATTTATTGTATATGTATCATTTTTCAGCTTTTCTGTTCTTTTTGAGGGGTCATGGCTGTTTATGGGAAGGAGTATTGTGCTTGAACTTATCAGAGAGGGTGTAATGAAAGATGGTATTAAGTTGCATTATGTAAAGCAGAGGATCCAGCATATTTGGACTTTGTGGCTTGTTGCTTTTGGAACCCATGTTAAGCTAACAGACTGAGACTCTGCTGCATCACTGTTGATCATTTTTACCCAATGTGCCATTTTCTCTTGCTGGGTTGGTGTATTACTAAATCTCTGCAGTGCCTCTGTAATTACTTTTTTTAATAACTGTGGGTTGTATTTTTAAAGCAACCATATCCAAACTCTAAACACTATGGTGCTTGCTTGATAGCAGTATGCTGTGATTAATTATGAGCAATTTATCCAGCTGTTTAAATCACAAATATGGATTTCTGCCTGTATAAACAAGATTAATGAAATTATGTTTGTTATAATGTTATATTTGTGCAATAAGATAATTCAGTGTTTACATTTATGCTATGATCATGGTTCACAGATCAAACACTCAAATGCAGCATTACACACTGGGACTTTTATTTACCTGCTGCCCTTGAGAAAATCCAATTATTTGCTTTTCTTTTGCACTATCAATCATTTTGTGAGAGCAGCTGTCATTTTTTTCCTACACAGTGGATATCTTATTTGGAATGAAACCCATCAAAGCCTTTCACCACCGACAGGACTATTATTTCTCTTCTTCCCCCTGTTGTTTATTTTCTCTTCCTCCTCTTCCTCTCGGTCCAGTCAGGGCCCCGGGACCGGTCCATTGGCCTGTCAGCCAGCTAGGATCCGACTTGTCCGTCAGGGCTGAGTCAGCCTGCCAATCGCCCAGTCAGCCAGTCGGTCAGTCAGTCAGTCTTCTCTTCAGCCTCAGCTCTATGGAGGTAAACATTAGTGAGGAGGGGTTGCATGGAAAAAGCATTTCCCTTTCAGCCACTGCTCACAAATGAGCATATTAGTATTCCACACAGCGAGGCACTTTCCAGCGCTCTCTAATCGCTCGGCATCGCGAAGCTTCCAACCAGTGGAGAAAATCAATGACATCATAGCCACATAATTGCACGTTGCCAGCCGAGGCACGAGACTCCAGCGCCTTTGTGCCTGTGCTTGTGTGAAAGAGAAAGTGAGAATACTCTAATATACATGCATTTGTGTTCAAATACTTGTAAATCCGCATATGTTCATTTTGTGCATAAAACAGTAGAGATCCTGGGATTCAGCCTCCAAGCAATTTGAGTGATACATGCAGCCTGCATGCATGGCTCTCTGGTGAATACGAGCGCGCCACTAAATGACTGTAAAGGTAGCAGAGAATGGAGTACATTCTCACGCATTTGGTCTCCTGGGTTTCTTAATATCTGCGGGCGAACGCTGCACCATCTGCATTGCTCAGAACACAGCGGAGGAGAGAAATATCATTCTCATAGCAGGACAGTAGCATTAGCTGCAATCCTGAGCAGTGGCCCACCACTCTGTTTCCAATTTCAAATTCATATGCAGAAGTCATCCTTGGGGAACCTCACCTTTCTCCCCTCTTCTTTGTCTCTCCCTTTTTTTTTGCCTCTTCTCTTTTCTTGGCTTCCCTCCTTCACTCCCTCTCTCACCTTTCCATCTCATCCCATTCCTGCTCTCAATTCGCTTTTTCAATTTTGAAGCGCTTTGAAGCCAGCACCAGCCACAAGAAGCCCCCTCCTCCTCCCCTGGGAGTGAACTCTGGGACTCCTTATCTTTTTTTTTCCTCCTCTCTATATTTCTCCATACTGTGTCATCAATCCTCCATCCCACCCCCTCCACCTCCCCACCTGGCCCTGTCTATCTCACTCCGTTTCTTTTTCTACTGGCTGTATTGTTCTTGCTTGAAAAACAGGTTTCTGGACAGGGGTGAAGTAAATCTTTTGTGAACTGCTATTCCCTGCTGGGCCTCTCCCCTCTCTCTCTCTTTGACTCTTTTAGTTAAGCCTCTCAGTCCGACGCAGGCACCAAGCGGTAACATGATACAGATGGAACATAGTACAAACAGAAAAGCTCCCCCCTGAAAGAGAAAAGGACCTCTGACCCCCGTCCTCCCCCAACCTCCCCCATCTCTGTGTTCTTGTCTCGCTGCACCCTCTCTTCATCTTTTCTTCTTGAACAGACGCATTTTAGTTTCAGCTGCTTTGTTGTTTCCTCTAGGTTGAGGCAGTGACCTTGTTGTCCTTGTACACCGCGTCTCCGGAAAACTTTCTTGGCTGTTCATGCTGTGTGAGTTGGCACAATTATCTGTCAGACACACCATATATTTGATGTTTTGCAATAACACGGCACTATTTTCAGGACATTTTTTTGTTTTTGTTGATGCCAAATGAATTATATATATATATATTTTTTAAAAAAAGACAATTTCACCTGACTTTGACCGAGAATACTGGAGCTCGTATGTTGTGTATGTCTGAAGCCCAGATTTCCAAGTTTCCATTCATACATTGGGGTAGGAGTTATCAGCATGCACGGATTGACTGTGAAGATACAGGATACACCTAAAAAGGCCACTATAATACATAATAGACAATATAACTCATGGTTAAAATTTATGTGAATACAGCAATCACAGCTGAAGGGAAGAATAAGTTTAAGAGCTGTTGGAAGAGAAAAGCAAGTGGCTGGACGATGTAAAGGGAAAGGAGTATAACTCATGGTGGCATTTAACACAGAGGAAGACCACAAGCTGCTGTCTGAGATAAGACTCGCCATAGTAACGCTTATCTCATCTTGCTCACCATGTCATAAATTTAAACTAAACACTTGCAGTGTATTCTGTCTCTAAAATGGATTTTGCAGAAGCACAGGTGGAATGATCAGTAAAAAGGACCTTAATAAATTTGGTGGCATAATACTGTACAGTGACAGTGTGTGCAGGTAATAAAACCCCTCATCCCCTCACTGATCCACTAATGACTTCCTTTCCAAAATAGCACGCCTATCTGCTTTAATCTACAAATTACTGAGATGAGATGGAGGCCCACCTTCCTTTGGTCACCTTCAACAAATATAATGTCAGACTTTTATTCCCAGGTGAGGGTTTTAAAGCTTTATATTCAATGGCAAAATAAGCTGGATAATGTGTCAGACTCTGAAAGCCATGATAGTGACTCTATGCTCTCTATATGGTTTGAGTTAAATGGAAACTGCTGCATGGCAACAATGACATGCTGATGTTTAGCGGGTATTGCGTTATTATGTGTTCATCCCCTCTGTCTAGCACCTCATCATGCTTACATTTGCTTATTTGCCCTAGGGATCCAGTTTTTAATTATTGGTTATCTGTTGATACTTGTATTTCCATAAATGTTGATTAAATATGCACCTGACATATTGAAATAACAACTGTAGCTAATTAAATCTTGCACACCTTATTTTATAAGAGCTGATCCAAATCCTGAAGGTCCCAGTTCAAAAACATTAAATCATATAATGTAATAACCTATTAACTAGCAGAATGTGTCCTCTGACACTGATGTGATGCGATCCACTGCAGAGAAGACCTGTTTCTTGGTTCCATTATGGTTATAGAGGAGTAATACCGGTTGGATGTTCCTACCTTGAAAGCTACCTTTCATGAGTAAATCTGGCTTGCAGAGAGTTCACAAATGTTGCAACAACCAGCTTTAATTCCAATTTTACTCCATTTTTACTTGGATATGCAGCAGAATGTTGCACTGTAAAGAAGAGAAATGCTGCAACACTAGCGGGCTGAGGTTACAGAGTAATAGGCATGTCAATAGTAGTGCAGAACCCAAGAACTGGGTCAGGCAAGGCAAGGTAAGTTTATTTGTATGACACAATTCATACACAAGGCTATTCAAGGTGTTTTAAAATAGCAAAGAAATACATTCAGAAAAATGATAGGTAAAGGTAGACATACATTCAAATTATAGAAATAAAAAATAAAAGTAGACATTAAGATCATAAAATGGCCTTATAAGACAGGAAAGTCGATTGAACATCTAAGAGAAAGCTGCAGTGAACAATACGGTTTTCAGGCCTGATTTTAAAGAGCCGACAGTTTGAGCAGACCTCAGGTGTTCAGGAAGTTTGTTCCACAGGTGTGGAGCATAATTGCTGAATGCTACTTCACTATTCTTGGTTCTGGTTCTGGGAACACACAGTAAACTTGTCCTTGATGACCTGAAGGCTCTGGATGCTTTGTATGGAGCTAAGAAGTCCAGGATGTTTTCCTGTCCAAGGCCATTCGGTGCTTTGTAGATCAGGAGTAATATTTTGAACTCTTTCCTTTGACTAACAGGAAGCCAAGGGATCAAAATGATTAAAAATCATTCTAAGAGGAACCTGAATGTCTGTAGCAAACCTCATGGGAATCCATCCAATAAATGTCAAAACATTTCCATCCATCCATCCATCCATCCATCATCTATACACCGCATGATCCTCATTAGGGTTGGAGGGCTGGAGTCTATCCCAGCTGACTTTGAGTGAAGGTAGGGGACACCCTAGACAGGTCACCAGTCCATCACAGGGCCACATATACAGACAAACAATCACACTCACATTCACATCTACAGGCAATTTAGAATAATCAATTAACCTCAGCATATTTTTGGACTGTGGGAGGAAGCTGGAGTACCGGGAGAAAACCCACGCATGCACAGGGAGAACATGCAAACTCCATGCAGAAAGATCCCAGGAAGGCCAGGACGCGAACCAGGGATCTTCTCGCTGAAAGGCGAAAGTGCTAACCACTACCCCACTGTGCAGCCCTCAAAACATTTCAATAAAAAAGGTCAATCTCATGGGAAATGAATTATTATTAGGGTGCATCATCTGGGAAGCACGAATATACAAAATGTAACAGAAACCCACATGGGAGTTGATTAGATACATTAGTCTAGGCCCAAATGGTGGAGCAGCTGACCAACATCCACTGCCAACATACAGCCTCCAGTGTCTCTAGTCTAGTTTACAGTAGAAACCCATTCAGTTTGGCACAGAATGCATACCAGTAACTTCTGATTTAAGCATTTGCAATATATTTGAAATGTTGTCACAACAGATTTTGAATGCAGTTATGGGAAGTTACATTCTCTAAATGTGTCGTGGAGAATACTTGCTCCGTGTGCCCTGTACATTGCCACGTCAAGCTGACGCTTCACAAACGTTTGTTACACTAATCTCAAAGGCCACTGCCCTTAATGAAGCTATAAAATAACTTGTTTAGTAGAGTGCACATTGATCTTCAGTCTATTCAAAACGGTACATTCAGCAGGACTTTACAAGTACGTGCCAATTTTAGGCCTCTGTGCCTCCTCTTTGAAAGCCGTCCAAGTGTCTTCAGTTAGGTTAGAAAGCACCTGGTTAGTGATCGCTGATACCGACATTCAGACAGACTTAGCATATGTTTAAATGAGCCGACTTAACTCAGTTGGACTCGCTCTGCAAGGTTTCTCACGAGGAGTTTCAAATAAGCATGAAAAAATTAATAATATTTCAGTTTTTAAAGTTATTTAAGAAATCTTTAAGGAGAGGAAGAAGGAGGTGAGTGCAAGAAACAAGCAAAAAGGTCATGTGTGGGAAAGTGAGTCATAGCGACCGAGTGTAGGAGAGAGGTCAAGCTGGAACTGTATTTAGTAATGAATTTCTACATAATTCTAAGTTTTTTGCAGATGCATCCATACAGCAGATTAAAGTAACACTGGTAACACTGAACCTGTAAAAGCAATATCACATATTGTACAAGTGAAAGGACACACATCATACACGTGAATACTAACATCTGAGCACTTTTAACACTTGGAACACTGAAATTAATGTGATGCTAAAGAGTTCTAAGCTCATAACAGTTACATGTAGAGCTAAAAGACAAAAAAGACATCAAATGAGCATCATTACAAAGGAATCCAATTCTGTTTGTAATTCACTTTGGTACGATATTAACCTCCTTAAAGCTACTGCTAATAACAGCAAATATATAAAATGTGAATGACATCAATGGAAAATATTTTTACAAATTCTCTATCAAAAAAGAAATACTGTAAAAATATTAGCAATGACAAGCACTTAAAGTATGAAAACGAAAAATATTTGTTATGTAGCCCCTGTTTTTTTAATGCTGTCATAGCATATATGTTATCAGATTATTATAGC
The DNA here is from genome assembly GCF_022539595.1 of Amphiprion ocellaris. Classification (NCBI taxonomy): domain Eukaryota; kingdom Metazoa; phylum Chordata; class Actinopteri; family Pomacentridae; genus Amphiprion; species Amphiprion ocellaris. The sequence continues at coordinate 13,951,214 of NC_072771.1, read as the reverse complement.
ATTACTACTACTATGTTGGAGCGGTTTGAAGCCAAGCTGACTTTTTTTTTTGCTACTAATCTCTTAAAATTGAAATGCTTCAATAAAATATATCCAAATTGTACTGGAAGTGTTTCTGCAGGCATTGATCAAACCTCAAAAAACTGATCTTTATGTATCAGAGTAACATACTTATAAATTTATTTTTTATTTTTTTTTGGGGGGGGGGGGTCTTTTTTTGTGATAGAGATTTATCCGTACCTTAAAGCAGTTTAAATTTAAGTGTAGAACATTGACTCCTCTAGAATATGTAGATCTACGACATCCCCGAACACTGTCAAACTCCTCTACTCTACATAATGGCAAGTAGAAATCTTGAGATAATTCAGCCTTCTTTGAACTGGAAACTGATTTGAAAGAATATTGATACAGAAAGTTGATAGAATTGGTTCTTTAGGTTGGTTACATAAGACACCCTGGAATCTTGAATCTGTGTTCTTGAAACTGTTCTTAGTACACTGCAGTTTTAAGGTGGAAATGCTTAGCAATGGTGTTGACTTCTTTTGCTCATGATGTGTCTTTTAGCATATCAGAAACACCATATGCACTTGTTAACAAGGTGAAAAACCTGATCTTAATTGGAGTGTCCTCAAGCAGAGTAACTCCAGCACTGCTAAGTGATACATCCTTACACTGTTAACCACACACAGTACAAACAGCATTAGAAACAACAGCATCCAGCCTAGTTGTTCCTGTTTGTCCACAGACATGTTTGCCAAGCAGTACATCTGCAGTTGTAACTTGCATGTTGTGTAGCCTGTCTCTTTTCTGCTGTGTGGTCTGTGTTGCATGCTGTGTATCCTCCTTTTTAGTGTAGTGCCTGATTTGTTGGCCTTTTCCACTCTGCATCACATAATGTGTGACCTTTGAAGTGCACTGCCTCACCTTCCACTAATACCTATGTGCAAGTACCTTCAACTCTTAATGTGTGTATCCCATGTGCTCACCCATCCTCAGCTGGATGTATCCAGTCCATTCTCCAGCCAGCTGGTTGAATCACAGCTACAAGGCGAGCAACCCTGCCTTGTGTTTAGGTAATTGTGTTTTTATAAAAGCTGTCCAGCAGCATTACAGTAGCCAGGGCCCACTGTCTACTCTGTTCTCATCTGTGCGACTGCTGGGGTTTGGCAGCAAACACTGCTTTCATCTTTTTATGCCGATTTCAGCCATTCTCATGAGCCGGAGCTGAAACTGCATCAGGTGTAAGCCGGAAATTCTCAAGGCCCTGTAGCTTTATTGAGACTCCATATAGTATTTTAACAGATAAGTGAAGCAGGAGTTGAGACAGAAAGTGGAGGAGGACGCTGCTGGAATGATTAGATCATGATAGGGTGGGTGTTATTTCTTCTTGTGCTGCTACACAGACATGACAGATAGCAAAGGAGAGAGAGGTGGCAGACAGACTGAATACAAGGACAGGCTGATTAGCAAGCAGACAGACAAACAGAAAGTCCCACAGAAAGATACATAGATACAAAAAAGCAACAGAGACAAAAAAAAACAAAGAGAGAGAAGATAGGATAAGTGAGAGAAAGGTGACCGGGACCAACAAATCAGAAGAAAAATGACAGATTTGAAAGCCAGGCACAGGAGTGGGTGAGAAGGTAGGTGGCAGACAGACAGAGAGACAGAGAGACAAAAAAGTTAATCTAATGTACTCTGATCCAGTGGGCCTTGTGTGAGAATGTGCTGATAGCGGGCTTAGCTAGAGGAGGATTTTCTTCTTTTAGTTTGGCTTTTCTGCTAAGTAGCATTGCGATACAATCAGCCACTGTACAGGCCGTCTCTGCGTACATATGGAATTCCATTAACCTTTCTGGCTCTGTTGGCTAAATGTCAGCATGGTGCATGAAATTGAATTGGTCATTGATTCAGGAGCAGGACAATTCGCCTACTCAGTTATAGACAAGTACCATTCTGCCAGATTGAATCTGTATGTTCCTGGCTGGGAACAAACTTCAGCGTGAATAAGAAGACTCCAGGGAGCAGGATGTCTGAGAAGACAGCTGTGATGTCTTCTCTACTGACAAACAAAGAATATTCACCTTTAAAAATGAGAGTTTCGGTCCTTTTTAACTGCCGAATTTGAACATTCACAATTAATGAAGAACTGTCAAATAAAGGTGTGACAATATCTGTGAAAATATATAAATATTACAATTGTTCTGTCATAAAGAAGATAGAATCTTTTAAATAGAAAATAACTCAAATCTAAACCACAAAAAAAGCTCTCTGGGCAATATTATATTTATGCTTATATTTTTTTCCCTTCATGAAGAACCCACTGAGACTGTGCTGTCAATAAGAAATGGCAGGTAATTTCTAGCTCTCTATTTATTTTAAATCATGCCAGATACAGTTTTGCCAATTTGACAATGAGTCCACAAATGAGGCGAGTCTTCTAAAATGAAGTAAGCAGCTATTTCAAATGGAAAAAGACATGCATATGTCTGTGAAACTATTTATTGACCAAAAATGGAAACTTAATATTTACTGACATTGCTATAGGATGTCAGTAAAAAAGAGTTTCTCTTTATTTTAGGATAGCATCTGACCTTTTTAAAATCTGTACTTTCAACAGTGAAATCCTTTGGTGGACATAAAATGTCAAAGTTATGGGTGTCAAATGTCAAAGTTAATAAAAAGTTGTCCTACTCAGTGAAATCCAAATTGCCCTAGTAAGTATTTTGACATTACCTGACAAAATGACTGCATGTAATATGAAAAGGAAAAGAAGTTTCACTGAACTCTCATTCCCCTTAACTCTGTGGAGTGTTTTAACCTTGTTTAGTTCATTGTTTAGGTTTAGTGGCACACAGTTTTACAATTTGATGTTGTCCTTTCGCTCTTTTCAACATTGATGCTTTGACTAACCGGCCAAATACCCAACATTATGCATTAGCTACCATTAAATTAGCATATAGTGATGTACTTAATGACAACTGGCAGCCAGAGAAGTTGAAGTGGCTTGCAGGCTTTCTTCAGCTTTGTAAAGCTCACTGCACATGGGCATAAAACTCTGATTATACTCCAGTGTGGATGCTCAAATAGACAGCTGTGGACACCCACAGTAGTTCCTCCTTTTATACCACTCTTCTATTCCACTAGGAGGACTACATTGTGTACATGTACAGTTGCTTATTTCTATATATTTTGCACATACACACCTCTCCTGAACATGTCCACCTTTGCCCTTGTAGCATAGTCAAACCAAATTAGCTTACATGTGCAGACAGGTCTGTGCTGACTTTTGCGGACTTTGGGAAATGATGACATTTATGCTGCGATGGTGTCTTTAGTCGATAATATCATGGTACTTCAAAAGTTCTCGGCCTCACCTGAAAACAAGTAATGTAACTTCGATTTTGGGGCCTAGCTGTATACTATAAAGCCTTACAGTATGTCAGAGTCCACAAAAACTTAAATTTTTGAAAGATTCGAAGAAAAAAGTAGAGGAAAGCTTTGACCTAGCATATTGCTCCAGGAGAAGGCATCTGTCCAGCAGCTAGTTTTAGACTTTGGCACAGGAAATCGATGGTTCAAATCCTGGTCAGGGTGCAGTTATCCCTCAGGCCCTGTATCTACTCTCAGATGTATGTCACAGATGTACGCTAAAAGCATCTGCTAAGTGAAATTGTAAATGAGCAGCTAAATGTGGTTTTGAACTGTTGCCACATGGACTTTACTCACCTGACCTGCACCATATGACTTCTATCTGTTTCCCGAACTGAAATCCTTCTTCTGAGTGATGATGAAGTCATGCATGCTGCTGAGAAGTATCTGAGGCTCAAAATGTGACCTCCTGCCAAGTGCGTTGAAGTTAAAGTAAACTACGTTGAAAAATAATGCAGTCTCCTGTGATGTTTTCTGGTGCCCTCGTAGAAGCTTTTTTAGGTTCTGGGGATGTTTTACAGACAGCCTTTATGGAAATTAAGCAATGAAATTTAGATAGTGATTTTCATACACTTGACCTACTGATCTCACATTATATTCATAACATAATTTTGAGCCAAATGTGAGAGCAGTACCCAAAAATTCAAAAACATGATCTAACTACCAAATTTTGACAAAACAGATCAAGCTCTTATATTTTTCAGTCTGACAGACCACAACTTCATGTTCAGCTTTTAGCATTTTCAAATTGGCTTTTGGCTGTTCTGCTGAATAAATGCGCTCTGCAGTCCTGTCGGACGCATAAACAAATCCTGACCTTTGTTCTCATTTGCGGAAGTTCAATATTAGTGGTAAAGAGGGGGGCGATGGCTGAGAGGCAGCATGGGAGAGGTGTAGGAATATATAGGAGCTCAAAAGCTAAAACAATGAGGAGCAGTAACTTTCCTGCAGCTCAGGAGGTCAGCGGATCAATGTGTGAGGATTACATGGTGAGATGTGGATGTCGATAGGTCAAGAGACATACTCGCTAATGAAGCTGAGTTATGACTCATTCATCTGGCTCCTGGCCACACACTCCACTATATGTTGTTCCATTCTTCATTCTATTTTTCGTCTTCTTGTTTTTCTTGTTCCTTTCTTTTTCCCCCAGCTTTTCAGTCACTTCATTTTTGTGTCCCTCCTTCCTCCTCCTTTCTTTTTTCTTTCGTTCCTTCCCTTGTATCAGAATCAGCCCATCCTACCATCATGCCCCCCCCACTCTGTGCTCTTTGTTTTTTGTCTTGCTATCTTGTTTCTGTCGGTTTTGCACACTCTCTCAGTGCTCTCCAGTTGCCCGTAACTAAATCTCAGGGTTCTCAAGTTCCTTCTACTAATAACCATCTCAAACAACCCTCTCTCTCTCTCTGCACACACACACTCACACACACACATACACAGTATATAAATACCAACTCAATACACCAACCCGAGAATATAAACAGCCCATGTTTTTGTACCCACACTTCAATGAGTCATATCAGGGAAAATAAAGCCCTGTCATTTCAGTGTCATTGATCCCCACTGAAGGCTTGTTCCTTTCACTACAGATGGAAAAAGCGTCAATTCCAAAGAGAAAGACAGACTCTTGGAGGTGGCTCTTACCCCTCTTACATTCCCCTGCTATATTTCTCAACAAGGAGACCCGCTGCAGCGTATTTGCGTGTCTATATGTCTGGAAAAGCTTTGACAATAAAATAATGTGACAGTGGTTGAAGCAGTTTGACTTTGTCTTCAAACAGGATTGTGGCAAGATGCAGTAATCTGTGTAATATTGGGTCAAAATGCAGCTTTTAGCACTGCTTTCATAACCACTCTCTCACCAGACACTTTCTGAGCTCAAACACTCATGCTCTCTGTCATCAGAAAATGGTGATTTATTATTGTTCTTAACCTTGCGTTTTCCTATCCGCTGAGCTCCATTGTCAGAGTCTGCTCAGACAAACTTTGTGCCAAGATTTTGACAGAGTGGCTTTTTAGTTTTCTACAATGTGCGCCTCTTGTGTGTATGTTACACTGTATGTATTGCAAGGTTATAGTTACAAATTGTGTGTGTGTTATCCCTGGAGCTCAATTTGTCTGTTCGTGAGAACGCATGCTATAAAATAAGAATGGGAACACTTAAAAGGATAGAAAAACGAACAGAGATGAGGAGAATGACATTTGCAGCTGAGTTTGATGCTTTTGTTAAGCCCATTAAAAGTGAACACAACTACAATATGACAGCCGGCACACACTCAGCCCGCATGTAGCACTGATGTGTGCCGCATTTGTTTGACTTCATGGCACAATAGAAAAGTCAAAAACAGATAAAAAAGACTGTTTTAAAACGGTGGTGGACATAAACATAGACAGGCCTACAAAAGAACTTCAATGCTCCTTGTTATTAATTCTTCTGTGGAAAGGCTGAACACTATTCTTCAAAAGGTACTCCCTGATTTTATGTTTTATTGATGGTGCTGGAAAGAGCTTTTAAAGATTTCAGCTTGAAATCTTCCCTTTTCCTTTGATTTTTTCTTTTTTATTATGCTACAATATGTCGGAGAGATTGAAAGAAGAGGAGTGATGTTGATTCATAATGTTAGGTATGTTAACAGCCAGCAGCTACCGCATGCTGTTTTTTTACAAACCAGCCTGACTCACTCAATACTGACAATAACCACCCACTGTTCAACTATTGCACTAAGCTCCCTTCACCTTTCTATGTCTTTTGACATTCTCTAAGAGTAATAATCTAAAAATGTCCAATAAGACAAGCCTGTTTAGTAACTCCACGTTATTACTTTACTATCTGCTAATACCTCAGTGCTTCATTTAACACTGTGTCATTTGAGTCAACATCCAGCCTAAGATTCTATTTCATTTTCTGCAGAACATTAACATGACAAGTAAATGTCCTGCATCCTCTTTTAATGAAAGAAAATTATCTGAAGTATGAAAAATAAAAGTAGATGAGTGCCTTTTTTTTTTTTTTTTTTTACAGAAAATCAGTGCTGTAGTGACTGATTTCTTATCAGAGACTACATTGTTAATACTGAATAATCAGTACTTGAGTAGCACTTTAGTGTTGGAGCTGCTCCAGGTGAAGCTAGTTTTACAGGCCTGTCCCCTGCAAAGGTTCACAAGATAAGTCTAAGGGGTTGTGGGATGCTTAATTGGAGAGGTGAGAAGAAAAAGGAACATACTGATACTCAAATTTAAATTTATTCATGAAATTTTAGGCCTCTTTGGGAATGAAAAATGCAGCTTCCATGAAGTTTTCCAGTGTTATGGTCACACTATGAATCACAAAGTTACCAGCTATGCTGTCACCAAGTCGCCGTTAAGGTGTTACAGACCTGTTTGAGGTGTTGATTCAATGACATCATTAATATCGCAGTGAAATTAAAAGTGGTAGGGTTAAATACCTCTGGGAACTGGCTTGTGGCGCAAATATGTTTTTCTATCAATTTTTGCATAGACCCAAAGAGGAGATTGTGAAAGCATGAGGAAATAGCAAACAGAAAGTGTTTCTTTATTGTGGAACTAACAAATTAGATGTCTGAATTAAACCTTGTAGAAGAATCAGAGGTCAAAAAGGTTGAGAAACACTGGTTATACTCCAGTAAAGTACAAGTACCTTCTGATTATACTGAAGTACAGCATTTGAATGAATGTGCTTAAATTCCACAGCTGCCTTGCAAACCTTCAACCAGTTCACATTCAACTAAACTTACCATCTGTTTAACTAGCTTCAACATTCAACTAAATGAGACAGCTAGTATACATGCTAACCTCTTTATAAAGCGGCACTAATCTAATTTAAGGATCACCCAATTCAATGCACTTCTCCCAACAATTCAAAGTGTTTTATCTTTCCTGGCCAGCACCAGACCCGAGTAACTGTAGGAGAAAGGGGGCCATATTACAAACTTCTAATACTGTTTTAACTATCAAACTTATGTCCTGGATTGTGATGGGACAACACTACATGGAAACCATCATGAAAGTCATGGAACTGTCAGTCAAAGTTTTTGTAAAACCCATAACTTTGCCCTTTACCATCTATTTAACTATCTTCAGTGTAGGGTTTCCATCCCTATCATATCTACTGTGAATCACAATTCCTGCCAGGTGGCTCGAGCAAATCCCTAAAGTTCACCTGCAGACCTCGAGACTCTCTTCCTTTAGTGACTTAATGCTGATGCAGAGCTGTGAATCCAGCATTAAGTCCTGCAGGCTTTTATGAATCCCACTCATGCCACGGTTCAACACCTCACTTTCCTTTCACACTCGCAAAGTTAATGTGCTGTAGAGAAAATGAATAGATCCCACATGCTTGACAGAGAAAGGTGAGACTTCCATTTTCCAAAAAAACTGTCGAATTTTATAGTTTAGAAAGAGAGAAAAGCACAACTGCTACAAAATCTCTTGAATGCAAATGATCATGGGAATTTTACATCACTGAGAGCAAGGTGACAAAATAATGACACAGAACATGACAAAGGTAGAGTTTATTCTCGACTTTAAATTAAGTTCTTAAACAAACAAGCACTCGTAAGTTGTCTCTTTTTGTTAACTTTGACTTGTAATTTGAATAACGATTGGCTGTTCCTTATTTACAGCACTGCAAGATACATTCTCTACCAGAACACAACTTTTTCCATTCCTATCTGTCATGTGTATCTGCTCAGTTTGAACCCAGCCAGCTTCAGCCTTCCTCCCAGGCCAGAGGGACTGATGGGGGACAATGAACAATAGAGTGCTGACTTGATTTCCTATTACCAGAGCTGGAGGAACTCTTTTGTCTGTGGATGGGCACTATAATGGAGTGTAATGAGAGAATTGAGGTGTTTGCGGAGGAGCACTGCAGTGCAACAAGAGGGCCAATTTCTGCTCTCTAAATTTGTTTGTGTTTCTCCCCCGAATCTGTTTCCTCATTGTGTCAGTTCCTAATACTGTCAACACATCAAGATACAGCCAGAAAGACTGTGCACTGGGGTTTGTGTGTATGTACCAAATGTGTTTGAAGTGTATGTGTGTGAGAAAAAGGGTGTGCATGCAAATGTATGTGTGTGTCGGATTTTTTTTCTGGTCTGTCTGGACACTATCAGTTTTTGAGATCTAACCACATTTTCTCATCTCCTGCTCTTTTTCTCGTCCTCTCTCTCCTGTCCATTCCTTCCTCTCTGTCTCTCCATCCTCCCACAGTCTCTCTCCTTCTCCCTCTCTCTCTAGATTGCTCCTGTGGGGCTTCACTGGGTGTATCTTTCCTGTTTTCCTCACCCTCATCCAATGCAATTTTCTCTTTATCAACATTTGATTTCCACCGAGTGAGTTGTCCTCTGCACAGAGAGCATCGACAGAGACAGGGGCAGGGAAAAAAAAAATGCAAGAAATAGCGTTTATCTCACTTCCCCCTCCCATCTTCCAGTTGCTCTTGATGGCCTTCCACCTCTCCTCTCTCTCCTTCTCACTCTCTCTGTCTCCTATCGCTCACACTACTGTCAAACGTAGCTTGTATTTGTTGCCAGATATGACCATCGAATGTATCAGACACTCTGACTGTTTGCTAAGTGTTGTCCCCTCTTAGTTACTCGTGCTAAACTTGTCAAGCTTTACAGTCTAGTATGACACATACACTGATCAGCCACAGCATTAAAGCCACTGACGGATGAAGTGAACATTGATCATCTCATTACAGTGACACCTGTCAAGAGGTGGGATATATTAAGCAGCAAGTGAACATTCAATTCTTGAAGTTGATGTGTTGGATGCAGGAAAAATGGGGAAGAATCTGTGACTTTGACATCACTGCATCAGAGCATATCTAAAATGACAGCTCTCATTTCAGCCTTATTGGTATGCAGTGGTTACTATCTGCAAAAACTGGTCCAAGGAGGGACTATGTGTGAACCACAGGCAGCATCATGGGCGCCCAAGGCTCAGGCTCAGTTCATTGGGAGTGAAGGCTGGCCCGTGTGGTCCGATCCCACAGAGGAACTCCTGTAGCACCAACTGCTATAACCCATAATGCTGGCTGTGATAGAATTCACAATGTATCTCAGCTTGCTGCATAGGTGCAGACCAGTTAGAGAGTCCATGATGATCTCTGTCCACTGCCAAAAAATGCCTACAATGGGCACCTGAATTGGGCCAGCAATGACAGAAAGAGTACCTGGTCTTAACGAAAGAGTTCAAGGTTATAACTTGACCTCCAAATTCCCCAGATCTCAGTCTCATTCGACATCAATGAGATGTGCTGGAAAAACAAGTTCCTCGAAGACCACCTTTCACAGTTTCCATGGCTTAAATGTTAAACTGCTAATGTCTTGGTGAATGATACCACAGAACACCTTCTGAGGATTATGGAGTCCAGGCTTTGAGGGGTTAGAGCTGTCTTGACAACACGATGAGAACCTACATAATATTAGGTAGGTGGTTAATTATGTATATGCAGTTTGAGTTACAATCCTATCCATTGTAAAGAGCTAGACAAAAGCAGGCTTCTCATTTCGTCCATTCTCAGTTTTGCTGGCTGAAACCAAAACTGAAGTAGCTGACTAATTAAAATGCCATTAACTTAATGAGTTAGTTGAAAAATCTCACCTCCATGTGACTTTTAAATGTGAATGCGATGTGGAAAGGGTCCAAGAGTGGCTTGACTGTGGTTGGAGAGAGCTGTTAATCTTCGAGCCAGTGGAGTGGGGAGAAAAACTCTTCCTCAAGGATAAGACACAGTGGAGTGGAGGGTGGTTGTGGGCTGACAACAAGATATAAGGTATTGAAGACGAGGTGGCTAAGCAATCAAAGTGGGGGGAAAGCAAGCACTATTGTGTGAAATCTGTTAAAGAACAAATGTAATTCACTGGCTCTGTCCAAGCTGCCTGCAAGTCCACCTGAAACCAACAAAGATCTCCATGTCACTTCGACCTCACATTTAGTTTCAGCTCTAACCTCCTTCTGTGCCACTTTTTAGCCTCCCTGATCTTCACCTTCAGCTCCCCTTATTTTATTCTCTCTTCCTCTATTGCCTGTTTTCTATTTGTCCCAGTAAAGCACATGATACTACACTCCCAGCACTCCCTCTAAAGCCTGGCTGATGCTCCAAGCTCATCTATTTTATTTGCCAGCAATCTCATGTCGCCCACAATGACAGAGCAGATATACCGCTTGTATCTCCTTCTTTCCTTCTGTGTTCCTTCTCCTAAGCTCCTTTTGGTGATTTGGAGGGGGGTCGGCTGGACACGCCAGCCATGAGCTGATCCTGGCTGTAAACAATAGCCACGGTTTTAGTGAACAGTCAAGCTTGATTGCAGTTTTTTCCTCTTCTTTTGTTCATCAAGGTCTATTTGCTCTCCTTGATTGGCTTTAATACACTGAACTCCTCCTCCACACATCCCACGCAAACACACACACACACAATGGCTGCAGAGGGTTGGCCATCCCTGGCCTCATTCTCCTAAAAAAGAAATCTAAAATCCCTCTCTCATTTTGCTCCCACGCCTAAAGACATCCATTGTGACAAATTCATAATTCAAAGTCCTTTTAATGATGTGATTAAAAAGTCATTTTGGGCTTCTTTGTAACCTCCAATCCTCATGACACATACACACTAACACACATTTCTCCCCCTATCCTCCTTTGCCACTCTCTACAGTACATTTTGCCTGCATAGCGAAAGTTTCTAATTTGCTCTTAATTAAAGCTAACTCCTAATGAGCCCTTCACTTCCTCCTCCTCTTCTCTCTGTTTTTGATTCACTCCGAAACAGCTTTGATCTTTTAGGGCGCATCTGATAATTTGATGCCCCATGTTTTGATAGAGATGCATCGCAGCTTGTTACGTAACAAAGTCTTCACGGGAAAGCTGCTAATGGAGGCTGAGTGGCAAGGTGGCTGCCGACTGGACCTTGTTATTAGAACTGGGTATCATTTAGATGAGATCAACTGCGATTCCAGTGTTTAATTTCCACAAATGTCCAGATTTTGTTGCAGAAATACGAAAGTCTCATTTGAAATTACACTGACATTTGTTCCTACAGCATAACCTTGTTCTGATACATTTCTTTCATCTAACTATTCATTTAAATGCTAATAACATCTACTGTAGATGATACTTGCTTCCAAGTATTTACTGCAAACCTCTCTAACTTTTTCTTAGATTTTTAATCAAAGTCTAGTCATATTATTTAAATAAGAACCAAAAACAGACAGACAGACTATGTTCACATGAACAGTCATTTGTCCAAAATTTTGGCAGAACTTGATTACAAAAAATCCTCCATGCAATTGTTTACATTAGAGTTTCCTTATAACTATATACAGATTCACTGTATTTGGTGTGGATGGCAAAATGGGAAAAGAAGCAATGGGTGAAGAGATAAAGTAGACTAAAGAAACCAATAGAAACTGTGCAAAGGTTGGGTTCATTTCAACCTGAAAGAAAAGAAACACTGACAACTCAGTGCAGTGTGTTTATTTTAAAACAGAACAAGTTTACTACAATAGCACTGCTTCAGCATCCCTACAGAAAGCACCCAAACTATAGAGCGAACCTGACAGAGGGTAGCATCAAGGTTAGCATTTAACGTAAATCAATATGATTGCTGGTTGAGATGAAGGCCAGTAAAGTGCAGAGTCAAGTACAGGATCCTTCAGATTCTGTCATCAACAATATAGCTAACCTACTGTAGCTGTCAGACTAACTAAAGCCCCATGTGCACAGTATTACCTGAGGACCTGATATGATTCAGAAATTACTTCCCCAAGTGAAGTCTGTATTTTACTTAAATTTACTGAAATTATCCCTATATATGATTTTAATAGGCTAGACCTGTTGAGAGACTAGCTGCCATGCATGTCAGGCTTTCTGTGAACAGGTCTCTATGAGCCTCCTGAATTTGCACCCACATTACTGTCCAAACTTCAATTTATAATTGCCAGTGCAGCCTCTAAAGAGTGTGGATTCAGGATGTTGAAGACTGATTGCTTATTGATTAATTACATTGGTAATTTGATCAATCAAAAGTCAATTAGCCAATAAAGCATACAACAGGGAACATGCATGTCACAGAATGTATTGTAGATTTGCTGTAGTACCTGGTTGAACCACCAAGTGGAGCCTCTAACTGTGTAATGAGATGGAGTTACAGGTGTGTTTGCTAACCATCTATAAGTGTGCCTTTATCGAGAGCATCTCCCTGCTGTCTAACTACTAACTTTGGTGGTCATGTTAATGGACTCTGCGGCATAGTTGTGAAAAAGGAGTCTGGCAGCTGTTCAATGAGCTACCTAAGACTCATGCTAATGCTAAGCTAGGATTTTTAACACTAACACAGTGAGTGTCTGTCAGCAGAGAGCAGCTGTAGTTGCTAACACTGCTAACGTTTAGCAGCAGCAGGACTCTGATTACATGATTCAAACTAAAGTGATGAAGTGTGTTGGCGACGTTCCACTCTAAATATAAAAACATTTTAGAGGTGGAAGTAAATACTGACAGATTTCCTCGACTGATGAAGTTGCTGTGACAGTATTTATGGACATCTGCTCCAGCTGAGCAGCTGTTTCCAGCAGCTGGACTAGCGTTAACTACGGTGAACAAGTCTCTGCTTCATGTAGATCAGGAATAATAAGGATTATTCCGATATCAAACTGCTGTGAAGATGTTAATTACGTTCCACAATATTCACTGTGGAAGTATCCAGGTAATCTCAGTCCTACAGGTACAGAGGCCCATTTCCAGCAACCATCACTCCTGTGTTCTAATACTACATTGTGTTAGCTAATTGTGTTGAAAGGCTAACTGATGATTAGAAAACCCTTGTGCAATTATGTTAGCACATGAATAAAAGTGTGAGTTTTCATAGTAAATATGAAATTGTCTGGGTGACCCCAAACTTTTGAATGGTAGTGTAAATACAAGGCAGATTCATCTGACATGCTGACTAAATTTGCCTCTAACCTCATTTACTTCAGTTTAATGCTATCAATTCACTGTCTAACTAGCTGAGTGCTAACGTCAAATATTTTGTCACAGGTGTTGTGTCATTTTTGGGGTCCCTGCTGGATTCCAACAGATGGCCTCAAAATTACCATCATTCTGCCTGTCAAAATATGCCCCTTTTCCTCTTCTGACTTTACCTTAAGATTGGCTGTCTTGTCTGAAATCTATGTAGGGCTCGGCTGAAGTGTCGGAGTATCCAATTATTCATTTTGAAAATCGTCTATTCATTTTAAAACACCTGCCTTTATTTTCTCTTTTGTCTATTTGTCATTGCACCTTAGTTAAGCTGAAGTATTGAATAATTGATGTAATAACTGGTATAGTGCTTGATCGCTGTAGACCTAATTGAATCCACTGTAAATATTCTCTATCTTGCCATGCAGAATTTAGGTGTTTATTGTTTTCCACTTATTTTTAATTAAGTTAGAATTATGTTTCTGAAGCCTTGTCTTTGGAACATCAAAAGCACTTCTACCAAACTGCACAAAATGCTTTATAATATAAGACGCCCTTTTCCCCCGTATAAAATTATTTCCATGAAGTCATTGCATTTTGCTAAGTCATTACAATCTTTGGGAACTTTACCCACCCTTAAATTTCCAAGTTCACTTTGGTGAGTCAAAGCCACAACTTACAGCAGCATGTGTGTGTGTGTGTGTGTGTGTGTGTGTGTGTGTGTGTGTGTGTGTGTCTGTGTCTGTGTCTGTGTCTGTGTGTCTGTGTGTGGTTGTGTGTACATGCTTTGAAAGAATAATATATTT